>NC_056732.1:1326247150-1326313108 GCF_019279795.1 Protopterus annectens
GAAAAGTCCCTTTAAGAAAGGCTTTGGATAGTTTGTGTGACATTATATTCAATCCTTTAAAGCCAAGGTGAAAATTAGAGATAGCAGCAAGATGAACCCGAACTGTTGCTGCTCCAGTTCCTTTATTGAAAAGCATAGTCAAGAACTCTAATATGGAGGCAATAGGGGCTTGGTAGGGATCAATGTTATTTTGAGAGGCCCATATAGAAAATCTTTTCCATTTGGTAAGATATAACTTCCTAGTAGAGGATTTATAAGAAGATATGAGTATCTGCTGCATTTCATTAGAGAGGTTATGGAACCTGGCTATGTTGAGAACTGGAGCAGCCAAACTGTCAGTTTCAGGGACTGAAGAGAGGGATGAAGATCACCCGACGAATGTGTCAGAAGATCTGGAACTGGGTCCAGAATCCAAGGGTCTTCAAATAGATGAAGTCAAAGGAAGGGGAACCAAATATGAATGAGGCCAATGAGGGGTTATTAGAATGATGGTCCTTCCTAGGGCTTTTACTTTCTGTAGTACTTTGGGTATCAAGGGAATTGGTGGGAATGCATAGAGGAGACCCGGAGGCCAATCGTGTATGAGTACATCCCTTGGGGCTTCTGCCAGAGGGGGAATCAGGAAAAAGTTGCTTCTGCATTTCGTGTTCATGTGGTTGGCAAAAAGGTCGCAGCAAGGCTGGCCCCACCTGCGGAAAATTCTCTCCGCTATTTCTTTCTTGAGGGAACACTCGTGAGGCAACAAGATTGCTCTGCTCAGTTTATCTGCTATCATGTTGGATTTCTCCGGGATCTGCATTGCTAACAGAAAGCATTGGGTGGATGTAGCCCACTGCCATACTCTTAGGGCCTAGCGACAAAGGGGGTAGGACCTGGTTCCTCCTTGTTTGTTAAGTATCAGACCACTGACATGTTGTCTGTCTGAATCACAATTGTTCCCAGACGAAGAGAATCCTGGAAGTACTGCAATGCTAAAACTACTGCTCTTATCTCCAGGACATTGATATGCAGATGAGTCTCCTGTTCGGTCCATGTGCCTTGGGCTGTTCTTCCCTGAAAATGCCCCCCCCCCCCTATAAGGGACTCTTCCGTGGCCACTGGTGGGGGTAGAACCAAAGGACGACCTATTGTTACATGAAGAGAGGTCAACGATAACTGAAGATCCTTTTTGCATGTGTTTGTGATCATTATGAGATGAGATATTGGGAGCTCTTGGTAAGATCATTGAGTGAATAACAGCCGTTGCAGAATCTGCATGTGCATGCAACCCAACGGTATCGCTAATATTGCAGCTGCCATAATGCTTAACAATTTTAGTACTTCTGATGCTGGAGCCTTGTCTTTGGAAATTATATTACAAACCTGCTGACGGAGTAGTAAGATTCTTTCTGCTGGAAGTCTCAAAGTGGTGGTGGTGGTGTCCAATTCTGCTCCGATAAAAACGATATGTTGCGATGGCAACAAGGCAGATCTTTCCGAATTTACTGTAATACTCAGATGACTGCAGAGAGAAAGAGTGGTGCCCCTGACTTGCATAAGCTGATGCCTTGTGGTGGCGGTGAGGAGCCAATCGTCTAGGTATGGAAACACCTGGAATCCTAAACGTCTCAGGTGAGCCGTGACCACTGTGATACATTTGGTGAACACTCTGGGGGCTGTAGTGAGACCAAAGGGCAGGGCTCGAAACTGGTAATGACTGGCTGCCAGCTTGAAGCGCAGATAATCCCTGGATGGTCTGGCCATTTTTATATGGTAGTGCACATCCTGGAGATCTATCGAGCACATCCAATTGTCTTTCCCTAAGAAGGGAAGTATCGACTGAAGTGTGACCATCCGGAACTTCTGTTTCTTGACAGATCTGTTTAGTCTGCTGAGGCCCAAGATAGGTCTCCAGTTCCCTGTCTTTTTTGGAACTAAAAAGAATCTTGAGTAAGTTCCAGATCCTATCTGGTCTGCTGGGACTGGTTTGATGACTCTTTTTCTTAGCAATGTTTGAACCTCTACTGTTGCCTGTTCCCTGTAACTGGGTGGAAAGTCCAGAATTTTTGTTATCAATGGAGGGGGTGTGGTGAAAGGAATGAAATATCCTCTGGAAACTATACTTTGTACCCAGTTGTTGTTTGTTATTTTGAGCCAGGCATCTGGATGCAAAGATAAGCGACACCTGACTGTCTCCAGAGTAGGACAGTCGGGCCTCCTTTCAGGAGCGCTGGTAGGGCTTCCCAAAGAACTGTTCTCTGTCACCCTGGTTTTGCAGACCCCCTCTGCTGCGAGGGCAGCATCTTCCATTATTGCCCCCTCCTCTTCCCCTGGAGGTGGGGGGGGGGTTCACCACGTATGTCCTGAAAGACTCCTTGTGCTTTTCGGAACCACATCTTTCCTCCCCTTTGACCCTTGGGATAGGGTCCAGTAGGGGTGGAAAAATGGACTCCGACGGCAGATAGAGTCTTTCCTTCCTGTTCACACCTGGTCAAAGTTTCCTTAACTATGGGCCCGAAAAGGGACAAGCCATCAAAAGGGGTGTTGACACAGGATGACTTAAAGGGCTCCTAAGAGCAATTCCTGTACCCGTTGCCCTACTCGTTCCATCAGCTGCACATGAAATGAGGTGCATGGACAAGTTCACTATGGAAGTGAGGGTAGCAAGCTGGAAGGCAACTTTGTCTGAAGCTCCTGCAGCTACTGTACCCTGAAGAGCATCTCCAAGCTCTTTTAGGAGATCTCTTTGCAGTCTCGTAAAATGAGTGAGATAGTTCAGTGAACGCAGGGCAAAAGTCATTGAGCTGTACGTGTGGTTTCTGTATCTATCCATGATCCTAGAATCTCTGTTAGGAGGATGGATAGAGGAAGAAGTTTCCGAAATCTCCATTTTGGTGGCTGCCGCCACCACCATGGCATCAACTGGCACTCCCTTGGTAAGAAAGGACTTTTCCTGGGGGGCAGAAATAAATTTACTAGGCCTCCTCGGGACAGGCTCCATGGTGTCCGGAGACTCCCACACCCTTCATGAGACCAGATCCATGTACTCATCGAAGGGCGGAGACACCCAAGAGGCAGAGGTTTGAGACCCAAAAGCCTTCAGGAGAACCGACTCATCTTCAGTACGGCTGGTGGACTGCCAGTCACCCCTCTGCCTCAGGATCTCTAATATCTCAGTAAATGAGATATACTCAAAGGGGGACCGTGGGGACCCTTCCTTTTCATCCAAGTTGGTATCGGATGTGAGAGACTCCTGCGGGGTCTAAGTGCTTCCTCTTACAGATTCTCTTCCTGGGAACCTCATCAGTGGGAACTTCTGGTGAGGTCTCGGATGAGCAGGGGACACCCAATGGGGCTTCCTGAGGCTCTGGGTCTCTACGCTTTGAAAGGATCTGTGAAGCAGAAGTGGACACAGGCACTTTTGGGGAGGAGGTAGCCAGACATGACGTCGTAGATGTTCTAGGAGACATAACACTCCTCATGGCTTCGAAGGCACCTCTGGACCGATGAGAAGGGACCGATGGATCCGAGGAAACCATCGATCCCCCAGGCACCGGGACAGTAGGCTCCAAACCAGATGTAGGAGCCGAGCTCATCCGAGCCGAAGTCTCAAGAGGCAAAGTCAGAACTGACAAGTCAGTCCGACTATCCTCCCCGGACCCAACCGGAGAGTGTCGGCTCCTAGACTCCTTGATCTGTGCCAAGGATGTCTGAGTAAACGGGACCGATGACACTGGAACAGGAGTTGGCTCTGAAGGCTCAACAATTATCAAGTCCGACTCATCCGGCTCCGAAAGTCCGGTATGGCTCGGAGGAGGAAAAGAAGTAGATGGCAATGCAGTCTTCGGTTCCGAAACCGCTTGGGTCGGAGTCGATAATTTTGCAAATGCCAGTGCCTGTAACAATTTCTGCACCACACGATCCATATCCAAATCAGAAAGGCTTATCAAAGACCAAGATGAATGGATGGACGGGGGCACTGATTGCAAGAGTGGTGATTTAGGTACCTCGGATACCAGTTCCAGGACTGGGGACCGGCTCCGAAAAGACAAGACGCTCAGCTTCGAGGGTTGTGGAGCCGACATAGATATATATATATATATATTTTTTTACTTCTGAAGTAGAAGCTTTGGAAGACTTTGAAGATTTACTAGACCTGTCCCGGTCACTCAAAGCTTCCTGAAATGACGGTTTAACTAGTCCTCTATCAATTAGCTTTCTCTTTCTCTCCTGAAGAACCCAGGAGGAGAAAGAATGACATATGGAGAAACTTTCCTGAAGGTGCAAGGCTCCCAAACAACATACACAGCTGACATGGCTATCTGTAATGGACATTTTCTGTCCACATTTTGGACATTTTTTGAAACCTGACTTAAGATGTTTATCCCTATCCTGGTCAGCTATAATGAACAACACAGTATCAAGAGAAAAACTGCTATAATATAATAAAGACACACCCAAAAAACTATTTAAATAAGCCCTGACAAAAACTATGGGCTAAATATGCTGTGACAAAGTGTCACTCTAAACACACACACACACACCCTTTACCTAGTTATCTAAGCACTTCTAAATAGCTAAATATATCAAAAAACTATGACAAATATGTCACTTATCAAAGGCACAAAAAGTACTATTTAACTACACTAAATATAAAGACCTTTAGAGAAAACAAAGGCCAAAAGCTATCTAAATATGAAAAGGCAAAAGATTTAAAGGCTACAGAAGCTAAAAGCTAACTCTAAGTAGTAGAAATAGAAAGTTATTTAGAAAAATTTTGATAATAAATTTTTACTGGCCCGAGCTATGCTGAGGAACCTCTGATCTATTGCAGCGGCAAACTAGATCTGAGGTAACTCCAGGTGCATCATGGGATAGGTCCTTGGCCTCGAGCTGTCTGAAGACCTCGAGCTTTGTAGTAGGCCGACTCAGAGCCGAGGATCGGCACCAAACCCATCTTTTAAAATGAACGGCGAGATAGAACGACTTCACATGGGTATTTAGGACCAGATAAGTTTAATCCCAATACGGATCAAGACACTTCCTCCTCATCCTCGTCCAAGGAGGACAATGAGAAGGGGTATTTCCCTTTAAGAGAAGTCCCAAACCCTGCACACAGTAGAGATGAGACTGCTCCTTCTACCATAACTATTACTAGGTTGTGGTCTGCAGTAGATTTTCAAGCTATCGTCAATTCACTTCGGCCTATATGGCCTACCCCAGCAAAATTCCAAGGAATCTTGGCTGGTCACATCCTTCTTCAGAATGCTACTATAGAAGAAGTGAGGGCGGTATTGCAATATGCTGTTCCAGCTGACCTTTTGAAATGGATATGAGACCATGCAAATGTCCCCAATCCCGTTCCTCAGCATGGAACGACATGAAATTATGGCTTTGGGTCGGTTAGAAGCCATATACTAGATGCTTTTATGGTTATCTGCCCTCCACTTCCCAACTGGTCAAAAATTAAGGCCATCCAACAGAGGGAAGATGAGCCAATGGACTCCTATCTGTCATGTCTTACTGACGCTTTCGGGGCCTACTCGAGGTACCCCGAACCGACAAAAGGTCCAGCAGCCAGTGGGTCGTCCGCCAACTTTGTAGATGGTCTTCTGCCTCCTGTTCGAGACCAACTGAAAAAAGTGTGCTAGAAGTGGCCCAGCCAAGGCTTACACAAACTGGTTACCCAGGTGCAGTATTTGTCTGACCTTATGGTAAAGGAAAAGAAGGAAATACAAAATCAGCTCCTTCAAGCCCAATTACATATGTTCTCTTCTTTTGGACAGCATGGCAGACGAAGGAGAAATTGCACGGGAAGACAAGGCACTAATGCAAAAGCCAACAATGGCCAAGTATTTCAGACGCAATGTCCCTCTCAGAGACCTCCCATAAATAATGGCTTCCGACAGCAAGGTCAGAGACAAATAGGGGACGGTGATGGAAACAGTAACCTCTGTTTTAACTGCGGACATTGGAGGACCAGTTGTCCTTACCTAGTGCCACAACTGCCACCTCCCTTGCAGGAATTTTCCCAAGGTAACCCTTTTAGGCAAGGGGATCAGTCTCAGGACAGAATCAGCATTGGGACTCTTCCTGGACCCCTCCTGTCTGGCCTGATGCCCAACAGTCACTATAGGGCTCCCCTGAACAGACACAGCAACTTTTTCCATTTGTTCCAGTTGATCAGCAGGGTCCATTCGTGACACTAACAATGAAAATTAATCCTATTCCTTTTCTGGTGGATGCGGGAGCCACCAGATCTATGCTCACACCAAAGGCTGCTCAAAATTTTCCTCTCTCTGCTAACACCACTAAAGGTGTGGGAGTTTCCGGTGTCCCAATAAATTACCCCGAGACAGTGCAGGTACCAGTGAGCCTGGGTTCTTTAATAGAACACCATGCCTTTTTAGTTGGCATATCAGCACCATTGAACCTACTTGGCCATAATTTGCTATGCAAACTAGGCTGCACAATTTACTGCACAGAAGGAAAAGTAATTTTGGAAGTTCCGCCAGAAGTACAGGACCATGTTATGTTAGGGATATATACCTCGGCTGATTCAAATTATTTGCACGCGGTGTTCACTTAGTGTCAATCACTGTCTGCTCCTTCCCACCTCACAATCGACGCTCTTCCTACGTCATTATGGACCGCCCAGGACAATGATTTTGGTCTCCTATGTCATGCGGATCCAGTTGAGATCACTTTGAGGCTTGGTGCTGCGTTGCCCAAGGTACCTCTATATTCCCTTTCTGCCCAAGCGGAAGCAGGAATCGCCCTACTGATTCAATCTTTATTGCAACAGGGCATAATAGTTCCTATCATTAGCCCATGCAATACTCCTATTTTACCAGTTAAGAAACCAGGCAGAGAAACTTATCGGTTTGTTCAGGATCTCAGATCTTTTAATAAGGCGGTTCTACCCCATTTCCCTATAGTACTTAATCCTGCCCCTATCTTGAGCTGTATCCCTCCATCTGCCACTACCTTCTCTGTTACAGACATCTCCTCCACCTTTTTCTATATTCTGATTCATTCGGATAGTCAATATCTTTTTGCATTCACATACCAGGGGCTGCAATATACATGGACCAGACTTCTCCAAAGATATGTGGAATCACCTACTCTTTTTTCCAGAGAAATGAGGGAACAGTTAGATGCTCTTTCTCTCCCTGTTGAGACTACACTAGTGCAGTATGTTGATGACATTCTCATCACCTCTACTACTTCGCCAGTGTGTCACCGGGACACTCTTGCTGTCTTGCAGTATTTGGAGCTTCAAGGTTTCAAAGTGAACAGATCCAAACTGCAGTTCTGCCAACCCGAAGTCAAATATTTGGGTCACTTGATTTTGCATGGTGCTAAAAAAGTTTTGCCTTCCAGAATAACTGCCATCCAACATGCACCCAGACCTACCACACAATGTCAACTCCATGGTTTTCTGGGCTTGGCTGGCTACGGCCACCAATGGACCCCTAATTTCTCGGAGATTACTCAACTCCTACTAGCATTACTAAACAAGGATACTCCCGAGGCTCTTCCATGGTCAGAGGAACACGAGTATGCTTTTCTACAGCTCAAGGTACAATTATCTAACCCGCCTGCCCTAGGCCTTCCAGACTACTCGAAACCATTCATTCTTTTCTGTACTGAGTGAAACAAAGTGGCACTGGGCCTTTTAGCCCAACAACGTACCAAACGGTACCGACCAATAGGATATTTTAGCACCCAACTGGATGTGGTAGCTTCTGGATTACCAGTGTGCCTAAGGGCAGTCGCAGCTGCCACCATCCTGGTGAATCTTGCTGCCGTCCCTCATGCTGTTCATGCTTTACTTTTGAAGACAAAATCACACTATTTATCCCCTTCCCAAATGACAAAATACGAATTGATTTTACTTCCTAACCCTACCCTCCAAATGGTTAGGTGCCCTGCACTTAACCCAGCATCGTTAATCCCCACCTTGGATGAGGGTGAGCCCCATGATTGTCTCATTGTTAACTCTTCCCTTCCTCCTAGATTGGATCTCCAGGATGTCCCTTTGCAAAATCCAGATCTGGTACTTTTTGTTGATGGATCCTGTCTGCGCAACCAAAATGGAGATCTGTCAGCTGCTTGGGCCATTTGTTCGCTGAACTCTGTATTGCCAACTGGAACCTTGCCACCTGGTTCATCAGCCCAAGTAGCCAAATTAGTAGCTCTATCCACTGCCTGTCAATTGACCAAAGACAAAACAGTCAATATATACACAGATTCCCGTTATGCGCATGGTGTAGTACATGACTTTCGCACCTTATGAAAAGAAAGGGGATTCCTTACATCACGTGGTACTATTATCAAGAATGCATTTTATGTCGACATGTTGTTACAATATCTTCTGCTACCAAAACAAGCTGCTGTTATTAAAGTTGCAGCCCACCAGTCTGATGACTCTCTTGAAAGTAAGGGAAATGCTACAGCAGACTGGGCTGGAAAACAAGCTGCTCTTTCTACCTATGTTCAGGGACAATCAACGCAGCTGTGTGTATTTCAACAGGCTTTGCAGACGCCTACTTCCTCAAATCAGTGTTTATTGAATTTACAGAACAATGTGTCAGATTCCGAGGTGACTCAGTGGATGCATGCAAACTGTCAACGTGGTTCGGACTCCATCTGGAGACATCCAGATGGGGGTCCTGTAGCACCAAAGACCTTTTTACATCAATTGATCTGCGTATATCATCTTCCTGTTCCTTTGGGTCAGAACTCCCTAATCAAGCTAATCCAATGCTACTGATATGCACCTGGTCTTTCGGAATCTGTACGCCATTTTGTGTCAAGCTGCTCAATTTGTTTACAATTTAACATTTCAAAAGGCACCCAGGTCTCACCCCAGCCTCTGCTAAAACCCTCAGGTCCTACAAGTCCTGAACTACCTCCTTCTGCACATTTCAAATATGTTCTCACCATAACTGATGTTTTTTCTGGCTGGGTTGAGGCCTATCCATGTGCCAAATATAATGCTATTTCTGTTGCTAAGAAGCTATGTATGGAGTTCATTCCCTGTTTTGGGGTACCATGCCATATTTAATCTGACAGAGGCACACACTTTACCTCACAACTGACACGAGCAATTTGTAAGATGGTAGGTATTGTACTGAAATTCCATTGTCCTTACAGACCTCAAGCCTCTGGCATTATTGAAAGGGCCAATCAAACTATTAAGGTACGATTATCTAAACTCAGTGCAGAAACAGGCCTCATCTGGGTTCAAGCACTACCTTTAATATTATTCTCCATGCGGGGCCAAACTCATCACTCCAAGAGTCTTTCTCCACATGAAATTATTAAGGGTTGGCCCATCCAAATGGCTCTCACCCTGCCACCTCCTTTTTCTATCAGTTACATGATACTAATTTATTGTCCTACTGCAAATCTCTTGTTTCTGTCTTACAGCACCACCACCGCAAGATCTTACAAGCTCAAACTATTTCTGAACCTGATCTGGCAAATCACCTTCAACTAGGAGATTGGGTGCATGCTAAATCCTTCAGTTGAAAAACAGCCTTGCAGCCCCGCTGGAAGAGGGCTTACCTGGTTTTGCTCACCACCTCCTCTGCAGTTCAACTACAAGGATCGTCTAGCTGGATACATGTTTCACACATCAAGAAAATCGTGCCTTCGGAAGATCAACAACCACTTTCTTTCTCCTCACCCCAGGACATTGCTGAACCTGTGGCACATCGCACCCGCAGTCAAATCAAACCACCCTCTTAACGCCACAGACTTCATCCCATTTTTCCAGCCATGACCACAGCTTCTCCTACCACCATGCACCTTCTGAATGATACACCTGATCCTTCACCCAGGACACTTTATCCTTTTGTCACAGCTGTACAGCTGCAATTTCAACCTTCTCTGTGGATCACAGCATTTCCTCCTCAGCACCACTGTATTTGTATATGTAGCCCACTCATTGTACTCCTGTTTTTTTTCTGTGTGGCCCTTCCTTTTTTCTGCCACTACTGCCAACCTTGCAACTACTTCACATCTTGACATTCACCAACGAGCATCCACTTGGCACCCAAACTTTAATATGTATCATGCCTTCAAATTAACCTATGCCTCCTCTTTCAATATCAGTAACTGTTGGATTTGCACAGCGATTCCTACTGCTCATGATGGCATTTTATTCACCACCTTTCCCCTCAACACCTCTCTGTATCAGTCTGTTTTAACCAATCTCACTGGGGGATTGTTATCACATCCTAACAAGACTGTGCCACTTTCGCTGGTTTCTCACCTACAGGGCATTTTGTGCCTCAAGCAGAATGGATCTAAAAAAGTAGGGTGGAGCAGTTGCGACATTTCCATCATAAGAGTTTACCATGCCATCCTCCTATCTTCTGTTGCGAATCAATCAACGGTTAAAGAGGCATCCTTTTCTGACTGGAGACTGTGCTCACAGGGTACTGCCAGGAAGAAAGCGACATCTAAGAGACTAAATAACACTCACAGACTACTTCGACAAGAATGGATTTTCGAAAATGATATGCAGAGGCATAATCTCTCAAGATATGCCCAAATGCAAGACGACCTAGGCTTTGATGTATTTTTTCATACTGGTATTAACAATGAAGCTTCTGAAAATGTCTCAAAGGTAATATTGAGTGACAGCTGCTATTTTATCTGCAGGAAAACAGTATATAAATGGCTACCTGAGAAATGCTCTGGCAGCTGTTTCCTGGGCTACTTAGTCCCAGCCATATGATATGTATCTACATTACCCCAAGGAAAAATCTGAAATATTCGAGAGGTAAAAACTCCCAACAACCCTGTGGGTAAAGTGGATGCATCCTGGATTTGTCATCATGATCTTGCCCATGTCAGCACTAAGGGGTTAGCACATATGGACCTCGGGGATGAAGTCATTTCCTGGGCTGGCATGATACCCTCTTACGGGACCATGAAGTCAATTTGGGAACTAAGAAAACTGTCAAAACTCCTTGAAACCTTGAGTAAAGCAACCTTCTCAGTGCTACAACTTGTGACTGATGAGCTGACAGCCATGAGAGCGGTGGTCCTGCAAAACCGTATGGCTCTTGACTTTGTACTTGCAGCTAAAGGGGGTACTTGTGCTTTAATCCATGAGGAGTGCTGTACTTTTATCCCTGACAACCAACACAAGATAACTAGCCATTTGGAGTTGATTCAGAAGGTTTCGGAACTGCTAGAAGCTGAAGAAGCCGACAGCTCTACTTGGACATGGTTAACTAACTTGTTCTCCGGTTGGGGTGGTAGCATTCTAAAACTGCTAATGCTGATTGCAATTCTCACCTTAATAACCATCCTGGTTCTGTTTTTGATAAAGACACTCGTTTTTAAACTGTTGCCTGCCAAGACAGCTAAAGGACAATCAAAGTTTTACATTCCAATCTTGAATGATAAAAGCAATGAAGTAAATGTGTGCAATAATACTGAGGTTTCAGATGTTATGGTAATGTTGAATTATGGGAAAATGTTTGATAGACTATATGGTGATGCTTAATCAGCATCAAATGGGGGAATGTAAAATCTAAAAGGTCAAAAGCAGGTACATTGAAAATTAAAAGTACGTGACTGACTGCACGGAGTAGGTAAGCACTGAGTTCAAGAAAGTTATGTGGTCAAGAAAAACAAGTCTTTATATGGACTTATGTCCGATTTTCTTTTCTGTCTAGCAATAAGTATCCAAGTGTGTCTTAATGCCTATGGGAAACTACCTGATTGGTATATGTAAATCATTCATTGTTTATTGGTGTGCATATTTGATTCAATATTAGTATTATCTAAGTGTATGTAAGCTCAGAACTTCTTTTGTTTGGGGAGACTCTCTGTATTGAATTTGGGTCTCCCACACATGTGTTAATAAAGCTACTATGAAAGAGAGAACTGGTGCTCTGTATTCTTTTATAATTTACGATTAACTACTTGAGTAAATGTGTCGTATGTTTTGCATTTCTTAACAGACTGATCTGTAGAGAAGGTAGCCCCACAGTTATTCTGAATATGAGCATAGTCTCAGAGAATACCTGACTGTAAATCACTTAGCCAAGGAAACCACATCAGCCCTATACATGGTAATAACCTGATTGTATGTCATATGGTGAAATTTCTTATTCTTCTTACTGTGGAATAAATCAGAAGACAAAATATCTTGAGAGAAGTACTATGTCTGGCAAAGGGTCTCTTACCCCAGACCTCTCCTGTACCAGGTACTGGAACAGCCCCAGAGGATGTGTCTGACCCCTGTACCATAAAGGGCTGTAGGCTCACACCACAGAGTGACCGGAAAAAGGTAAGCTGTCTGCAGGAAAGCTTAAGGCAATGACAGATTTACAAAACCTTAGGCTAAGGCATGTTGTTAAGTTTTTTTTCTTGTTAGGTATAACAAGATTTGATAGGGGGGGGGGGCAGCCACATCAGGATCCAGTAAGTCAGCAGAAAAAAACAGTAGCCAGAATAATACACGGATAGTACTGAGGGCTGACGAAGGGCATCAATAATAGAAAATATAAATTATGTCCCCACACAGCAAATAGTATGAAACTGCATAAAATACACCAGACATGGTTTAAAACTAATGGCAATCCAGCACCTGTAAAATAATTTAATAAATTCACCATCAAGCACTCTCATCTTAGACAAGACTTCAGTGTAAAAACTGGCAAAACCATGACAATCATTAAGTAGTTCAAGGCTACCAAACAGATCTCATAAACCATTACAAGTAATTACCAGTAATTAATCCTTAAAATTAAATAATCAGAGAATAATACATAACTAGACAATATACATAAAATAACTCGATGAACATCCTAGTGAAATACATACAAATCTCTTAAACATAATAATAATAATGTACAGTCTAGGTGAAAAATACATGATAATACATAAAGGTCAATTCAGTTATGTGAAAACACTTAAAAATCACAATGATAGACCTAAACTAATATCATAATATTGTTACCCTGTTCTTCAAGACACAAACTACAAACATAAAATCATTTAAACCTGGTTCTACATGTGCATTTAACCTAATTTTCCAATTTAACCCTTGTTTATTATTAAGACGACCCCCCCCCCGGTCACTGTGTAGTACCCTTCCATCACAAAAAATATATATATATTGAAATAATTACATCTCTGTGCATGCCTACACAAAAAAAAAAGAAACACAGTTATAAGGCAGATGGTGCACTTTTTGAGAATGGTGATGGATGACTGAGTTTTTTTAGATGAACTCGATATTTTAATTAGTATGTTTACCGATAGATGTCTCCCCACTTCCATGTTGGACGAGGTTAAAACTGTGGATGTTAAGAATAGAAAGGCAAATAACACTCCCATTTTTGGCTAGTTCAAATGTTGATATATCTTTGGGGATAGTTCAGCCTATTAACCACATTAATAGAAGGAAAATAAACCTTAAAATGAAGCATCCCATGGAGGTCCCCTAGAGTACTGGGGTGCACAATACTGCAACAGTGTTGAGGCCAACTTGGAATTTAACCATTTCATACAAAGTAAAGAAAAAATTAGGTGACTCCCCGTTAGTTACTTACCTACAGGAGAGGTAAAAACCTTAAAAATATTTTGGAAAGTCGTACCACATTATTGCATTGTAAAGGGGTTTCCAATATGAATAAATGTGGTATGTGCAAATACATTAACAATGGTTCCTATGCTAGTGTGAAGGGATACAACATAAGTATAGCTTGTTCAGGAACGGTAAACTGCAACACCAAAAAATTTGGTTTATTTGGCTTCATGTATATCCCGCCCAGCATTTTATGCAGGTAAGACAACTAGAAAACTTAAGGACAGGATATACGAACATCTGTATGACATTTGTAATTATAATACCAAAAATGCCCTGTGTAGGCACGCACAGAGATGTAGTGATTTCAATAAATATATTTTTGTGATGAATAGGGTACTACACAGTGACCAAGGGGGGGTCTTAATAATAAAATTGAAATAAAAGGGTTAAATTAGAAAATTAGGTTAAATGCACACGTAAAACCAGGTTTAAATGATTTTATGTCTGTAGTTTGTGTCTTAAAGGACAGGGTAACAATATTATGGTATGAGTTCAGGTCTATCATTATGATTTTTAAGTGTTTTCACATAACTGAATTGACCTTTATGCATTATCATGTATTTTTCACATAGACTGTACATTATTATTAATTTTTAGAGATTTGTATTTATTTCTCTAGGAAGTTCATGAAGTTATTTTATGTATATTGTCTAGTGATTTATTATTATTATTTGATTATTTAGCTTTAAGGATTAATTACTGGTGATTACTTGTAATGGTTTATGAGATTTGATGATTGTCGTGGTTTTGCCAGTTTTTACACTCTGATGAAGTCTTGTCCAAGACAAAAGCACTTTGTGGTCAGTTTATTAAATTATTTTTACAGCTCCTCGACTGCCATTAATGTTGGTTTTGTCTTTTAGTTTTTGTTCACATTCTTGTTTTGGTTAATGGTTTAAAACATGCTAAGCCTTGTTTTACAACCTGCACAGTGCAGTAAACAGCACACATGCAGTCACAATAGCAAGAAAATTCACTTGTCCAAATAATGTCAACAAAAAATATGTCCTTAAAACAAAACAGACAAAAATTCACTTGTCTAAACAGTGTCAACAAATAAAATATCTCCTTAAATCAAACCGAAACCTTTCAAAACAGCATAAATAAGCATTTACTCAAGATTCCCTTCTCATAAATGAAAAATACCCACAGAAAATGCAAAGAAAGTAAGCTGCTTTACAACTGAGATTTAATGATAAAAAGCATCTACAGCAGAGATAATTCAGAAGTAAATATCATAAAAAAGAAAAAAAAATAAGTGAACAATACTATATTTTCCAGTCAGAACTTCAAAACGAAGCAGATAAAAAAATAGAAACAGGCCCAGCACAAGGCAGCTCCTAGCATTCAACTGGTACCATAGAACTTCAGTTTCCCAGTACAAGTCATAAAGCACTCTAGAAGTCCCATAACTGCCTAAAAGCAGTATTAAGCATACAAACAACACAGAAGAAGTTAGAATTATCAGAGGAATATATATGTAACATATACAGACATGCACACACATATATATATTTTTTTTAATAAACAAAAGTAAATCAGCAGTATATAATAATAAAGAGGAATGGAAGTCCCCAAAGGGATCTTACTGGAGTATGGAAGCTGTAATCCACCAAAGCAGACTGCTGAGGAGATTCAACTCTATGAGGCCTACAGCTGGCAATAAAAGACTAGGCAACTGACTTTCTCTGACGTGGTTTAGGCCTTCCTTGACAGGAGAGTCTTATCCAATCCCCTATCACAGAGTTAAAGGGGGATTCTGAACTATGGAAAGCTGCCAGTGTAAGTTTATGCAGGCATAGAACCATATGTCACTGAGACCGTGTGAATGATGAACACCTGTCTAGATCTCCTGACTGCAAGTCTTCCTCAATAGACTGGGGACTGCTTACTTGTAAAGAGTTCCATAAAACTATGTGACAAAAAAGTCTCAACAAGATGTTGGCTGGCACACCATCTCAGCACCGGAGATGTAAAACATCATATAAAGACTATGTAACCACAGCATATATGGCTGCCTGGGTACATGACGATAATGTAGAACTAAAACAGTCAATCACTGGAGAGTTGCTGATGGCAGATAACTGTATAAAATCATATTCAGATGCAAAATAAGTAAAACAGGAAGCCATGAAAATGTTAAAAAACAGCATGATGTATCACTGCAAAGCAGCCCTATATATCAACATAAGAACACCAAAATCATACTTTGCAGGGGGGCTTCACTTGCTAGCTAAATACAGTAACCCCTGAGGGTGCACTAAAAAACATAAGGAATACTTGGTTTTAAAGTAATTCTTTTTATTACACAGTATTGTGACCTCAGAATTATATTATGTTAATTGGGATGTGGGGACAAGGCTGCCATATCAAGGGATGCCCCTGCAAAAAACATAACTGATTACTGTTTCTCTTGAAAATATGTTATCTATTTTTTCCGTATCAAGCCATGAAGGAAGAACATTACTGCATCTTCCACTTTATGGCTGTAACACCAAACTGTTGTGAAATCAGTTTCTTACACAAGTAGAGTTTTGAAAGTTTCTGTTTATGTCACACTAAACAGTGTAAACTGTATAGATACTGCAAAGTATTTGTATTCTAATGCATTCTCTTCAATCATATTACCTACCATTGGCTTTGCAGATTTTTAGATTATTAATACACAACATATTTGTGTTATTATATTTGGTAAATAATATTACATTACAGGAATTCTGTAAAATGACCAGAGTTAAAACATCAAGGTGCTCCACAATGCAGTACTTAAAAGTGAACTGTTGTAGTTGTAATACATACAGTCATACAAAGGAAGATTTCTGGTCTAAACTCTTGTGGCAGGAGAGGATAGCCTACACCCTTCTAAGCTGGAAATTGTTACCTGAAGACCGATTGTGTCTGTTATTCTGGAGTGTCTTAGTTCTGCTTTAAGCACTTGGGCTCCAAACACAGTTGTGTGGTCTAAAATCTTGTGGTGGGAGAGTATGGCCTACACTCTTCTAAGCTGGGAATTGCTGGTGAATTCCTGCTTTATTTAAACTGTTTTTGCTGTTGTGACTGGTTTTATGCACTTTCTAATATTTCTGCATTTTATAGCACAGGCCAAATTCAGACTTGCTGAATCTAGACTGTTTAGTATCACATGTGCATTAAAACCAGCTCTTCACAGACAAACTGAAAGATCTGAGGCATCCATTGCTTGCAACTAACTATAAGTGCCTATTTTGCTTTTATATTGCACTTTTAATTTGTATTTGCATTCTATCTGTTCAAATTGTCTGAACTGTTTTTTGCCACATTTTACTGTATACTGTACTAGTTCAGCTGTAGCATGGCCCACTTCCAAGTTTGCTGTTTCTGGGACTGTTTTGTAACTTCTGAGCATCAAATTCAAGCCATCTTTGTTACTGAAGGCCCTTCTGCAACATTGTGGGACGAGAGTGCTCTATGGGTCCCATCTAACCGAGGGTGATTGGACTAGAGCTCAGAAGACAGCATCCTTATTGGCTAGTCTGAGTTAAAAGGGTTACTTCTTGTTTTATTTAAGCCCCTTGTTTGCGTGGAGCATACCATTGTGCACTGCTGCAGTGGTTACTGTTGGTGGTTTTAGGCACAAATGTTTTACTTGTTAAATTTTCCCTTAGCACTTTCCTTGTGGTCCTCCAGAGGTTTTTCATGGCCCTCCTCTGTCAGGTGGAACACTAAGCCTAACCTCAGAGGTGCCAACACGCCTCTCACCCACTAGCCATTTCTAAGTGCAACCTCTTTTCCTGACCATATAAATTTACCTAACACTATGAATGGACAATTTTCCACAGTTTATCCAGCCAGCTTGGTCGACATAGGCATCTTGAGGCAGTGTAGCAACTGCCTCATGTTCACCGACAACCCTCTACTCCTAGTCCACATCAACTCAACATGTGAGAGATGCAACTATATTCAGAACCTTGAATCCATGCTCTCTCACACACCAGTCAGTACATATGACAATGACATGTTGTCAGCATGCACACTTCACCTCCTACTCCACCCAAACACACACAACACATACCTACATATGCGGAGGTCCTCACCAGAAACATACCTAAACACCAGAGACCTCCCAAACACAAACATGCTACACATAATACTTCCTCTGCAGAACACAATACACATAACAGCTCATGAACCAATGTCTCACCTGTCAAGCCCTTAAGGGCAAAACACAAACCAAACATATTAGTCATAGGAGATTCCATCATGAGACACAAATGTCCCTCTCACCAGGCTGGATAAGGAAAATGTCACAGTCAGCTGCCTGTCAGGTGCTAGGCTCCACCATTCACACATGCACTCAAGCCTCTCAACAACAGGTACTGTTATGACTCTGTCATAGTCCATGTTGGTGTGAATGACTTCAGACATAACTCTCTGGACCATATGACGAGAGAGACATGACTAATCTCTTGGATTATGTGTCTCAGGTAGGTATGTCCCTAGCCTTAAGCATAATTTTAGCTTCACCTAGGATGATGGCTCAATACAAACAGAAAATGGCTGACTTCAATAACTGGCTTAGTTTCTGGTGTCATTCTAAGGGGATGCAGTATCTGTCAGCCTGGGATTACATGATCGACAAACCTCTATGCTTTGCCAGAGATGGTCTTCATCTGTCACACCTGGGATTTCAGCTACTGGCTAAGTCTCTTGCCACCCCCACAGTGCCTTTTTGAGCAGTGTCTCAAAGACAAAATTCCTGATGTAAAAATTCCATCTAAAAACAATCTCAAGGTTATGCTACTAAACACTAGGAGTCTTAACATGAAACTACAATCACTGGAAGCAGTCCTCACCTTGGAAGACGCAGACATTTGTGCAGTCATGGAGACCTGGTTCAAGGCTGTGGAGAGTACCCTAGCCATACTGAGTTATACCTCTTTCCACACGTTCAGACCACAAACTGAAGGAGTGAAAACTAAAGGAAGCAGTGTATCACTATTAATTAAAGATAAATATACACCTCCAGTTTGCTTAAACAGTATGATTCCCTGGAGATACTTCAGGTGCAATTAACTGTTGGTAGGACACCTATTCAAGTCACTGCCAGCTACAGGACTCCCTCCATGAATCAGGACACCCACTCTGCCTATTTGGATCTACTTGAGTCTATCATGACACATCCAACCACCATGGTTTTGCGTGACTTTAACTACTCATCCACTTACTGGGTAAATCACTCATGCTCAAACTCATTTGCCCAAAGGCTCCTCGACTTTGTTAACTCCAATGCCCTGGACCAGCTGGTTGACACCCTCACAAGGGGTGCCAACATCCTGGATCTGGTGCTTACCAATATGCACTCACACTGTGAGGTCTTCCCTGGTGAGATCTGACCACAAATCAGACTCATTTGAAGTAACTATCACACCTGACCCCACCACTTTCAGCAACTAAACTAAAAACTTCTCCAAAGCTGATTATAACCTCTTACATGATGGTATAAATGGATTCACTGCACCCTCCTCCCTCAAATGGAACTGGCAACTATGCAGAGTTCTACACCAGTGCTTTATACAAACACCTGTATAACTGCATTAACTCAGCCGTACCTGACAGGACCAAAACTAGCTCCTCAAGAAAGAGCAAACCTGTCTGGAGAACTGCCATTAACAGGGTTTACAATAAGAGGAAGAAATTGCTGTCTGAGAGTAACAGGGAGCGAGCCCTAAACTGGAAACACTCCCTCCTCATCTTAAACAAGCAAATAAGACTTCATGTGAAGTCCTCCAAAGCAAACTATGAATCCAGATTAGCTACCTCAACTAAGGACAACTATAAGGTGTTCTTTAGTTACATCCACAACCTAAAAGGAAAGGCCTAGATTTGTGCTGAACTGATAGTTAATGATACCACATATACAGAGCCTGAGGACATAGCTAACCTGTTAACCAACAGGTTCTGTGAAAACTTCACTCCCCTGTCCCTGCCACACGTATCCCATAACATCCCTACCACTGTCCCCTACCTTGTATCTCTAAAGAGCAGGTCGTAAATGTCCTCGCTAAGGTCAAAAACACAGCATCTATGGGACCTGTTAACATCCCAGGCTGCATCCTACATGGTGTCCAACAAGAATTAGCAACACTATTGAGTACTCTTTTCAGTCATTGTCTAAATACCAGCTTCGTCCCAGGTGAATAGAAAACGGCCACCGTTATTCCCTTGCACAAAGGTGGTTCTGCCACTGACCCTGGGAACTATAGACCTATTAGCTTGACTAGCCTTATCTGCAAGGCCATGGAGCGAATCATCATGGACTTTATCAACAAAGATATAGGTAATCTCCGAACACTTGACCCTACTCAGTTTGGATTTATCAAAGCAAAATCATGCCTGTTAAACCTGGTGGACTTCTTTGAAACAGTCACCAAGGCCCTGGATGAGGGGAAATCTGTTCATACACTCTACCTAGACATAGCCAAGGCTTTTGACACTATTCCCCACCCAGGGATCACTGACAAACTCACCCAGCTAGGTATTAACCCTTCTATCGTTAGATGGGTCGCTAATTGGCTCATTGATAGAACACATGTAGTCAAGATAGGGTAATCCACTCCAACAGCAGACCTGTAACAAGTGGTGTTCCACAGGGATCAGTCTTGGGACCTCTACTGCTTGGAAACTATTTTTCTGAAGTACAGGCAAATATTAAAGGTCTGTGGCTGACAAGTTTGCTGATGACTGCAAACTGGGAGCGGTCATAGAGTCTCCAAATTATGTCAACATCCTACAAGAGGGTCTTACACAAACAAATGATTGGTACCAAAGTCAGGGCCTTAAATTCAATGCAAAAAAATGCATTATCATCCCTTTCGGTAAGAGCAATGTTCCTGCTAACTACCACATCAATAGCAGCACCCTAAGTACGCACTCAGTGGTGAGAGACCTGGGCACGCAGGATGACAGCAATCTTACCTTTGATCACCATGTCTCCACAGTGGTAACAAGGGCATTCTACATTGCTCATCTGCTAAGTAAGGGTATTGCCTCCAGCAAAAAAAAAAAGTTATAACCTCCCTGTACTCTTCCCTCATCAGACCAATATGTACTCTTTCCTCATCAATGCCCTTTTTGGTATGTACTTTTCTATGCACATTGGAGAGACCACAAAGGTTCCTCACAAGGAAAATTCAAGGTCTTCAGCATCTCTCCTATGTGGATCGTCTGAAATCGCTGTCACTTTATTCTGTTTCATACAGACTACTCAAGAGGCACGATCTCTGCCTTGCATATAAGGCAATCTCTGACCCTGTTTTATTGGAAATTATGCATATCTCCAAGTCAAATGGTACATGGGTTACTCACTCTAAAGAACTTGACCTGGTATGTGACATTAGTAGAACCTGCTGGAGGGAAAGATTTGTCTCCCAGAGGTTACCACACCTTTGGAACAGACTCCCACTTCATGTCAAACAGAGCACCTCACTGTCCCTCTTGAAACACAATCTTTATAATTGGATGGGTAATCATAAATTCATCCCAGGGGTTCCACCTGTGTGAAAGAAATGTCTATAAGTTGTGCCAGACAAACACCGTGCTACTGTATCTGTTATTCTTTATTTGCATTCAAACAAATTCTTGCCAATCAGTTAATTCTTTCAGAGTTATTATAACATGGCTAGACACTTGAAAAGACTGAAGAACACTCAGTCCAAAAAACGTCACTACTAAGTGAAACATACTGTCCAGTTTATATACTCTTTTCAACCAATGTTATTTTTAATATCCTTGTAACTTGTTCTTCTGGTTTTTGTCTGTGTCCTTTTTTGGTCCTTGCTGTGCCTGAAGACTTCACAAAAGTTTCTCCACATCATCTTTGCATTATTTGAACTGTCTGCAATTTATTTCTGCATCTGAAAGCTAAAAGAAAGTCAACTTCCTTTTTTATAACAGGATGCCTTTACAGTGAGCCCACAGCTATATGTTATTAATATCTAAGCTGAACATGTACATGAAATAACTGTTCTTGCAAAGCAAGTCATGTAAACTGCTGTTTGGCCTTGCACATTTCCTTCACTGTACACACAGTATAATTTTGGGGAAAGCATTTTAATTTATACAGTGTCTATCACTGTGTCCCTCTTGGACAGGGGCAATAGGTGCTGATCGTGGAAAT
Source organism: Protopterus annectens (assembly GCF_019279795.1). NCBI lineage: Eukaryota > Metazoa > Chordata > Ceratodontiformes > Protopteridae > Protopterus > Protopterus annectens. Next base: position 1,326,268,906 of record NC_056732.1, read on the forward strand.
AAGGGTAGAACTTGGCTAGACTTATAAAGGCCCGAGGGCCATTAGCCTAGTAACTTCCTATGATCTTACGATCCTATAAAAACAACTTTTTCTCAACTGGCAAAGAAGTCTAGTGATAGGAAGTTTATTTTTGTCATGTTTCACACAGTGGCATACAACAGTCTTCATAATTACAAGATAAATAATTCTACAGCTGAATGTTAGAGACTTTAATTTTTATCATGTACCCTTACTTGCCATAAAAACTGAATATGGGATATAGGTACAGGTGCACAGTTTGCTATAAGCTATTTGGTATGATAGTTCTCATTAAAAATAACTTCAGTTCCTCAAGGCATTCCTCAGTCCCAGTACAAGGACACTGGAAAGACTCTTACCCACCGTAAGGCGAAGGATGTTTATCTTTATTACAAACTGTTTGCTGCATGGAAATTTCAACAAAATGGAGGAGCTAAAACAGCTGTTCTACAGAGCTGCTGGAGTAAATTAGGCCTTGATTTAGAGCATATACATAATTAATGCATACATTTGTACACTCTTACCAAATCAGTTAGAGACCTTTAGAGTGATGTAGTCAATCAAGTGCATTTCACTACTGATTCACAATGGTAACATATAGAGACAGAATACATATTCAAAAAATTAAAAAAACAAAAAAAAAAAACGGGAGGATAACTCACACTTGGTCATAAAGTAAATAAAAAAAATCATGAACCAATAACCAGTCAGCTAGGATTCTGAGGTAAAAACTTTAATACAAATAAATCGGTTAAACAATTTCATCTAACATTTATCAAACTTTTTCAGAATCATCATAGTCCATGGTAAATGTTAGACGAAAGTGCTTAACTGATTTATTTGTATTAAAGGTTTTACCTCAGCATCCTGGAGGACTGGTTGTTAGTTCCTGGACATTTAAAAAATTATACACAGTTTTTTTCAACAGTATTCCAGATTTCCGAGACACCTTTTTATTTGTGCTTTGGTTCTGATGTTTTGTGATATACACGTGTTTCTGGAAATTATAATCTAAGTTTTAGCAAAAAAAAAAATACTAATGCGATTAGCCATCCAATGGGAATATTGACACCTCACACATGAATACTTCAATCATAATGATTTACCTCTATAGTATTTACTCACTTTATTCCTTTCCTGGTTACTATTTTAGCCAAGGTCATGTTAAAGACATTCCCAAATCGTTTCAGCTTGTAGTCATTCATTCTGCAAAAAAGCACAACAAAGTAAAAAAGATAAAATGTTCAACCACAGAAGCATTTAAATAAAAATAATAAAAAGTAATTAATTTGTAATAAATTCCTATTTTACACAAAGTTTATGAGAAGGAAATCATAACAAGTCTAAAACTTTTCTCTCTATCTCAGAAAGCAGGGACATAAATTCTAGTGGCAGACCAACTGATGATGTCAAGTAATGCAAGCAAACAGAAATAAATGTAGTTGCAAAATGCTCAACAATTGATAGGCCTCAGTGTGAAAAAGTACTCCTTCAGCCAGCATCTTAACTGCTGGAGAGGAAAAAAAATTAAAGCGACTTTTAACACAGGCCCAAATAAAGTCAGATCTCAATGCTTTCAGTGTAATAAAAAAAAAAAATAATAATAACTTGAGACTCAGCAGAATCATGCCTGCATGACCTCTATAATCCGGGAAATGCATAGCAGAATACCAAGCAGCTATTTACACTAAAAGACAAAGTCATTTTACAACAGTACTGATGAAATAATTCCAGTACAGGCAAATACTTATGTTAAAACCATTCTACAGCTTGCTAAAAATAACAGAAATGTGCACTTACCATGTCAGCTAATCTGCTGGGATATCCTCTTCTAAAATCCCAAACTCAGCTCAAAATGTTTTTACTCTACAGATCTCAAACTCAGTGGTCATGTTCTCCCATAGCATATGCTGTGACATCATGTGCTAGATCCTACCAGGTAACCCAGCTCTTGCACTCTATACTAGAAATGACACAACACTTATTGAGAATAACTACACATAAATAACCAAGGCTACAAGACAAGTATTTGTCAATGCTGGAAGTTAGTTTAGCTAGAGCTGCACTGCACTACTGGTTAGAGTTAAGTGTTTAATAAAATGAGAAAATGTAAGATGACTGCCAAATACAAAGTAAAGCAGTAAAATGTTGTTACCCTGAGTTTATGAGTCACAAGCAATAAATATAGTTTTCTTATCTTAATCCAGTACTTCACATTCCTATGTGTGGTACTAGCTGCACTGCTATGCAAATAAGGTACTGAAAAATTCATCAGTCTTGTTGAGCACACATCTTTAGCTACTAATGCTGTAGTTCAGCTCCAGTCCAAGCCAATATCTTGCATTTACAAATGCACTTTTTTCTGTTAAGTGCTCTTTCTGGTTTGACTGTTCATGAAGTAGAACTTATGTGCAGCGGTTTGTCTGCCAAGGCCATTTTTTATTATATGTTTAGTGTTATGTTATCTTTTTAAAAAAGGCAATACAGAGCAGACGGTGTGAGACCCTCCGTGATGGAACTATACATGAAACAAAATGGTACCCTTTTGGAACATCTCAACAGTAAGGAAGTAACAAAAGATGCGAGCCTATCTAGTAAACCTGCAAAGCACAGTCATAGACAAGATTGGTTTCATATGTCTGCATTTTACAAGCAAGAAAAAAATATATCCAGATGGACAGGAAGGTAACAGTAAAGTCTGAAAATAAGAACAAGTGTTACAGTACAGGTAAACATCATATATTGTAATCTTAAAAGATTACTGCAGATATTAATGGACAAGATCTTGTTTTAAAAAGTATATCTAGCCCACATACACAAAGCACTGCATGGCTTAAATAGATTTGGCTGAGAGCACTGTATTCTATATTGGTCCTCCCTCACATTCATAGGGAATTAATGAGTTGTGGTTAAAACTCTTAGAAACTTTTCTCTGTCCTAACCTACAGGCTTTTTAATTAAATGTGCTGCATTTACATTAGCCCAATACTAAACATTAATTCATGCTTACTGGGAGCAAGAGCTTAAGACATAATCTAACAGAGTATAAAAACTGATGGATGTACTACTATACATGTAGGATATCAAGTACATCAAAATAAGTGAGTGAAAGTGAGGGTCACGGAAGTACAGCAAGAACAAACTGCAGCACATGCAAGGGTGGTGCCATGACCTTATGTGTTACACAAATGCACAGTGGGAAACAGTCCATACTGTAACACAGGTCCCAAATGTATATTGATAACAGACAAGAAAACTGCACAGCACAAAGGGCATGAGGACTGTACCAACTGATTCAGTAAATGTCCCAAAATCTGTACAAAGTCGACTGATACAGAAGAAAATGCATGTGTAATATCATGTGAGTGCACATACAGCACTAAGCAGAAGTACATAATGCAGGTCCAACAATTAAAAATACAATGTACATAGCACATTAGCTACCAGACAAACACAAGTGGTACAGTACTGAATCTATGCTAATGAGGAGCTGTGTGCATACTGTATCAGCTCCAGGGTGTATATGATGAGATATGACATGTCCACAAACCATTTTTTAATCCTCATTTCTCTACTAACCACCTAGACTTACCCTGCTTGCCACTCAGTTGACCTACATATTCACAAAGGCAAGACCCTTATATCCTGGTCATTCATCTAGGGTAAGAACTGAAAGAAGCAGAAGGAATCGTCCTCATTTCAGGAATCAAGTCCCTGCAACCCAACTTCTGCTCACAACATCTTGCAAGCTTTGCAACCACTGAACACAGAGGGAGCATGTGTGTTATCACACATGAAAATTCCTCTGTAAGCAGTCTATTGTTACAGCATCAAATCACTAGGCTCACTGCTGCAGGCAATATAGTGGCACTGAATGGCCACTCACTCCCATCCTCCAATGCCTGATCGCTCCAACACCCATGCTGTTAATTGAGCATTGGTTTACTGTAGCATAGTCAGGGCTTTACCCCTCTACATCACAGGGCTGGTCTATTCCAGAAATTATTTTTAAGCAAAATCACAGAGAAACAAAAATCAGTTTACTTAATGTAGGATTGCTAACACATTTGTTTTCTACATGGGACAAACTCAGACAGACAGACACACACTCCTATGCAGCTGATGCTGCCCCCACATATCCTTAGCCAACATCACCAACTATGTGATAATATAACTTCCAGAAAGGTAAAAATGTGTCAGTAACACATTTGACTGACCAGGTCCAGCTGTCTGGGTTTTGCATGGATGTCATTTGAGGACAAAAATGAAAAACTGGCTATACTGCTATGTAAATGATGGCATTGTTAAGGTCAGAAATAATTTCACACAACACAGTTCAGCAGAGTAGAATGATCTCCCTTATTGTAAAACAACACACGCATATGGGAGACTAAGCAATCAAGTTCTTGTCTCCTTGAACAGGGCGACTGAGATTATTTTTATACTGTAAATTAAAAGCTTCTGAGCAAACATTTTGCTATCAGACTACAGCCACTGACCAAGTAAAACTAAACAACTATACGCTATTTTGCTAACTAAAGAATTTGCAAAACCTTTGCCTTTTCTTATTGGGCACAAGTTCCATCTTCCACATAAGAACTATTTGTGCCGGCACCATAATATGGTTGCCACCTTTTAAGCAGGCCAAAGTGGGGCATGGGGGTGTGGCCAGTATGGTAATGGCCACACACCCTGCCATGACATTACCACAGGGGTGTTGAAGGAGATGTAGTTATGGGTACAACAGTGTGACATTACAGCATACTGAAATCTCACAAACCATTTAAATTATGAAGCTTTAACAGTAAAAGTCAAGAATTGCTGCAAAAACACATTACTCAGTTGTAACAGTAAGTAAACTTTACAGAAAAACACACTACTCATATTAAACAGCCAATTATGTTTTGTTTAACAAAGTAAAACTCTTAAATTCTACATATCAGACTAACCATGACTACTCTAAACCGTCTACATACTGCACAGCACACAAGCACAGTAACATTTTTAAACATGTAGAACTGAGTATGTTTACTGCAAAAGCTAAAGCAAAAAATAAAAAAAAACTACATACTGCACACTACAAGAAAAGTAGACTAAATAACTTCTTTTTAAAATGTATACTTTGCATTTAATTTGAAGGCCTGAAATAGTGCCCAGTTTGATATAATATTTGAATAAAAGTCACTTCATTTCATCCGCTAATTTATATTCATCATTAGCTCATCTTTTAACAAGTCCACACTACAACAGTTTCACAAATCTGTCCATTTACTTTTCACCACTGAGAAAACTCTCTTTGCAAATCCATTTCATGATGGTATAGATAATACCATAGCAATTACTGGATATAGTGCAGTCAGCTCAGGCCCTTTTCTGAAGAGCTTCAGCCACTTTTCTCCTGGAGATAAGCTTGTGGTACATAATTCTTGGAGAAAGGGCTTGATTGCTAAATAGTCCTGGAAAAGATGATTTTCATCTATGCCATTGACACAGGGCAGTGGTCACACTGAGTAAGTCACTGAAAACAAAGGGCTCAGTTAAAGATAATCTAGACAGTGTAAACAAATAGTTGTTTTCAGTAAAATCAAACCACTGTTCTAAGTACCTGACTGCTGTCTCCAAAGAACACAATGAAGTCTCTTTTCAGTTTGTTAACAGAAGTGCTGTCTAATGTGCTTATAAGTACCCTAAGTTTCCACCAAAGAAAGCATCTTTAGCTCTTGCCTGCAGTTTTTCCTTGAGAGAGACCATTACAGAAAATGTTTCCATGGCAGTAAGTGCTGTTTTTTCTAATATACTTATATGTTAATTGAAATCTATGAGAACAACACTGAGAAAGTGCAAATAGTACTGGGGTAGTGAAGGCAATGCATTCTCATCATGCTCATTATCTGAAAAGTACCGCCATATCTTCCGGGGGGGGGGGGGGGGTCTCCTCTTCTCCCTGGCAGAGAAAATATGACTGGAGCACCGGGAGATTTTTTACTACTCTGTTAATGGCTGGCAGAAGTGAAAGCCACCTTGTTGGCACATGCCTTAAGAGACATTTATTTATTTAACATTTGTTTACCAGAAAAGTCTGACTTGGATCAAGCCAATTTTCAGAGGAGGCCCGGGGAGAAATGCTCCAGACACATGTCTTTGTAACGTGGGAGGAAACCAGAGCATCCAGAGGAAACCCACACGAACACAGGGATGACATGCAGACTCCGCACAGAAGGCACCCCAGCTGAGAATCGAACCGGAGAACCTCTTGCTGTGAGGTGACAATGCTAACCACTGCAAAACTGTGCCTTCCAGACTCTCAAATTCCATGTCACAAAAGTCAAAGAAGTCTTTCAAGTCTCTGGTCCTTGTGGCAGAACCTGAGAAATAGCTGAAAAGTTTCATCACAAACACTTCCACAGCATAAGGTAGTTGTACTGCTGCTTATAATGTGAGCAATGCAGTTAGCCTTCTGGAGTGATGGGCATTTTTCTTTAAATCTGGTGTACACACCAGATTTCTTTCCATAGTTCACACTGGCATTACCAGCCCCCATATGCTGAAATGCTGTTCCTGGGCAAGGAGTGCTTTTCCATAATGTTTGAAATCTGCTGTGATACAGCCTGGGCAGATTCATCAGGGTCTTCATAGAAGTCCAAAAGACCATTCACCACCCCTTCTTCTTTGGAAAAATACCTCACTACAAGTGGAAATAATTTTATGTTTCCCTTGCTGGCAGCATCTGATGATAGTGCAAATGAACTGCCTGGTTTCTGAAGGTCAAGTAGGAGGCATTCCAATGAGTGTGGTTCCAAAATATTTTCAACAATGGCTTCAGCCTTAGTTCTTCTGTGAGATAGTTTTTTTGCAACGTCTGAGTCACTGTACAACCGGCTGGCCAGTTTTACTGCACAGTCCAAAATGTTATAGGAAATATTGTGTTTAACAGCATGGAACACCTCAGAGACTTCTGCTGCAATGATCTTAAGTTCTGGTCCCTCAAAGTTTGTGTTCCTTACTCACTCTGTCATCAGGTGGCTGGATTTTGCTTGACGAATAGCAGTCTTATGCTGTTCAGTTGCCTCATGTCATGCAACATCATTTCTTCCACCATGGGTGACTAGTAATTCCTTTTTGCAGTATCTGAAGAATGCTTTTACATCATTGCACTTCTCGATCCAGTTATATTACATTTTCCAAACATCCTGCCACTTGCAAATTCTCTTGTTGGTGGTAGGCTGTGATGAAGCTGCTGCTCTCTTCAATCTTGAATCTGTACTTGCCTGATATACAACATATTTAACAAAACTGTTAGTAGGATGCAGTAACATAATGGCACACAAATGAACTGGCTAGAAACACCAGTAAGTGAAAGAACTAGCTAGAAGCACTTAAATTTGAAAGAACTGGTTAAAGGTACTGGCATTTGAAAGAACTGGTTTGAAAAGCACTGGCATCTGAAACATGAAGCAGTTTGTAAAGTAGACGTCCTTACATTCACCGCTGCAGTATTCATTACAAATGGGGATTCCCAGATGTGAAGCCCATTGTCCGGCCAGTTTACCAAAGTCTACCATTGCTTTAAGGTAAGCTGAATGTCACCTACACACTCCTTGCATAACATAGGGCATAAAGGTGACGTTCAGGTGTACCATCCACTGAACTTCTTTGCCGCCAGTCTAAATGCTGTTTTTAACTGTCGGTCAGTTACCTCCGTCTGTTTTTTCTGTTTGTTGGCATTCCGGTGATTACTCCTGTTTGCTGAAGTCCTCACCATTACAGATAAGTACCCTGTTGGGTTTTTTGTTCTTTTTTTTAATTGTTTTGTGCTCTTTGTGGGTGGGGGGTTAATGTTTCCGACGGGTCTAGAGGGGTTCTGCAGTTTCTCTTTAGGAACGAAGTTCCTACTACAGTTGTGGAATGCCATCTTGAGTCAGGACTTTCTCCGGTTTCTAGGACGAACATCCCTTAAAAAAGAAACAGAAAACTAATCATGTTTCTTCTGCTCCTAGAGATCCACAAAGTCAGTGGCAGGCCTTCACTCAGGGGCTACTTAATGCTTTACTGTCGTTGAGGCTTCCTCAAGGGGTTTCGATTCCTGCTCCTCCTTGGTCCTCTTCTTCTCCTAAAAGGCCCAGAGAACTGAATTCTTATCAGATGGATTCTGATGATGAATTCCTTGCTTATTCTACCCAGATTCCTTCTACTTTAGACTATGGGTCTGAGGAGGAGGACTCACACTCTCGATAATCCTTCTCAGGAAATTTCCTTTGGGGACACAATCTCTAGGATAATGGAGTTTTTTAAGTGGGATTGTGCCCAGGTTTCGGATATCCATAAGAGGTACTACGAGTTACTGCAGATGGAATCTCCTAAACCTGCAGCCATTCCTCCTGTCTTGCCTGCTTCATTGGGTTTTTTTTCCAATGCCTCTAAAGCGCTGGATTCTCTACCCCCTGCTCCCAAGAAGTCTGATAAGTTTTATATGGTGCCTAAGAATTGTTCCTTTTGTTTAAATGTCCTGCTGCTGACCCCTTTGCGGTATCTGTAGCCTCTGATAAGCCATCTCAATTGCTTCCTTCATCCAAGTTACAACCTTCTGACAAGGACAGAACCATGGATAGGCTAGATAAGAAGATTTACACTTCGGCTACACTAGCTTTTAGGGTTATTAATTATCAGACCCATATCTCTACGTATGTTTTGGCTCTTCTTTCTCAAGCTTGTCAGCTTCTTTCTGATCTTACAGACTCTGACAGTAAATCTTCTGATCTTTCCTTGCTAGGGAGAGACCACCTCTCAAGTAGTTCATCATTTTATCAAATGTAGTTATGATGCAGCAGATGACTCTTCTAGGGCTGCTACTTTTGGTTCAGTTCTGATGAGGTATTCTTGGCTTTGGCTTCAAGCTCTGAATGATGATATTAAAGCCAAGTTGCTGGATGCACCTCTAGATAATAAACTTTTGTTTGGGGAAATGGCTGCTGGTTTATTTACGTCTCTTCAGGACAATGAGAAGGATTTACAGGAGCTTAAACATGTCTTTGTTTCTCCTGTGCCTAAATTTCAGCAAAACTACCCTTCTAAGCCAGCCTTTGTTCGTAGGCAATCTTGCCCTCTTTCTAAAGGTAAAAAGTGTGGCAAACGGACTCCTCCTGCTAAGGCTACTTAGACTGCAGGAGTTCTGAAGCCCTCCTTTCCTGACAAACCAGGTGCCATCTGACTATCCACCTGTTCCCAGCCACATTCCTCTTTCTCTTTGCCTTTCTCTTTCTCTTCCTGTTTGCCTCCGAATCACCAAAGATTCTTGGGTTCTGTCAGTCATTTGGCAGGGGTACTTCATGGTCTGGATTTCCTGTGCTCCTTTTATGGGCATTCTTCAGCCTCCTCGGGAACAAAATCCTTTTTTCCCCAGTGGTTCTTTGAGACCTCTTGTCTCAGGGTACTATTCAAGAGGTGCCTGTTTCCCAAAGAGTGAAAGGGTTTTATTCAAGAATGTTGCTAGTGCCCAGAAAAGACGGTACTTGGAGACCTATTCTAGACCTCTCCCATCTAAATATTTTTCTGAAGGTGCCTTCCTTTTGGACGTTGTCCCTTCAGTCCCTTTTTCCTCTCTTGCTCCCTCAGGCCTCTCTGGTATCTCTAGATGTCAAGGATGCTTATTCCCATATTCCAATCCATCCTCTTTTCAGGAGATTTTTGCATTTCTCTGTTGCTTCCTGGCATTTTCAGTTCTGTGCTTTGCCCTTTGGTCATTCTACTGCCCTGAGGGTATTCATCAAATGCCTCATTCCTGTGATTGCTTTTTGCAGGCTTCAAGGGATCCAAATCTTTCCTAACTTGGACGACCTGCTGATTCGGGCATCCTCTCCAGAGGTCCTTTTGCAAAATCCTCATTTTACCATTTCTTTTCTTCACAGCCAGGGGTTCATGATAAACTTCAAAAAGTCTTCCCTAACTCCTTCTCAGGATCATGTCTTTCTGGGTTGCAGGATTCAAACAGTGCCAATTCTGGCATCCCTGCTTCCTCCAAAGGCCTTAACTCTCATTTCTTTCTTTCAAACTCTTCTTCCCCTGGCCTCCATTTCAGCCAGGGAATTTCTGAGAGCTCTGGGGTTCATGGCTTCCACCATTCCGATGCTCCCTCTGGCCAACCTCCACATGAGGAAGTTCTAGTGGTTTCCGAAGTAGGTGTGACTTCAGCATGCGCATCCTTTAGACTTTCCAGTTGCTCTTCTTCCATGTATCAAGAAAGAACTTCTGTAGTGGATTCAGTAGTTGTCTCTGAATCCAGGGCTCCCTTTTCAACCTCCTCTTCCCTCTCAAGATCTGTTCACAGACGCTTCAGATGTGGGATGGGGAGCAACGTTTGGCTCCCTGAGGGTGCAGGAAGTGTGGTTGCCTCATCAGCAGATGGAACACATCAGCATCAAAGAGATGAGAGCTCTTATGCTGGCTCTTCAGGCCTTTCATCCTCTCTTCTCTTTGGGGCCTCTCAAGGTGTTTACAGACAATACCACAGTTATGTGGTATATCAACAAACAGGGGGATACAAGATCTTACTGTCTTTGCCGACTAGCACTTCTGGTATGGGATCTGGCTATCAACTATCAAGTGACTCTTCAGGCAGTTTATACTCCTTCAGATCAGAACATTGTGGCAGACAAATCTGTGCAGCTCCTTCACTCCATCCCACGAATAGATGCTTCACATGGATGTGTTTCTGGACATTGTTCACCAGTGGGTTACTCCTCAAGTGGATCTCTTTGCCTCCCCTCTGAACAGACAACTTCCTCTGTTTTGTGCCAGAGTCCCAGGTCCTCTGGTAATGGAAGGTGGACGCGCTCTCATTTTCTTGGAAGGGGATGTTTCTTTATGCATTCCCTCCCCTTCCTTTCATTCCAAGAGTCTTGATCAAGAGTCAACAGGATGCTCTCAAAATCATGTTGGTGACTCCATTTTGGCCCCGACAGCACTGGTTCCCTCTACTTCTGCATCTAGCCAAGGGCAATCATCACAAGTTACTTCACAGGGTGGATCTCCTCACACAAGACAAGGGGTCTTTCATCCATACCCACCTGTCCACGCTTCAACTGACACTGTGGGTGATAGGGTTTTGAGTCCTCATAGACACCTTTTTTCTGAGGATGTGCTGCAGGTCTTGCAGGAGGCCAGGAAACCTACTACTAGGAAATCCTACTTGTCTAAATGGAAGAGGTTTTCTATTTGGTGTCTTTCTTGTGACCTGGACACACTTTCTGTGGATGTTCCTTTGGTTCTCTCATATTTGTGTGAGTTGCTCAATGCTGGTTTGGTCTATTCTTCTACTAAGGCCCACTTATCAGCTCTTTCTGCCTGTCTGCCTTTAACTCCTCTGTTAGCTTCTAAATTTGAGGCTAAGCAATTTCTTAAAGGCGTCCTAATTGTTAGACCTCCCAGGAAGTCTGTTCCTCCTCCCTGGGATCTTAATTTAATTCTGGAAAAATTGACTCTGGCTCCTTTTGAACCTGCTGTTTCAGCTTCCTTGCAACATTGTTCTTGGAAGACTGTTATTTTGTTAGCTCTTACTTCTGCTAGACGGGTGTCTGAATTGCAAGCCCTTATGGCTTGTCCACCTTTTATGATATCTCATGAGGACAGTGTGTCCTTGAGTACTAATCTTTCTTTCATGCCCAAAGTGGTTAATGAGTTGTCGCTTAATCAGTCTATTAATTTGCCTACTGTTTTCCCCTATCCGCAATCTGACAGTGAGAGGGTGCTGCATACCTTAGATGTGCATAGACAGCTCAGATTTTATTTGGATAAAACTAAAGCTATCAGAAAATCTGACCAGTTGCTTTTTTCAGTTAATCCTAGGTCTTTAGATTTGACTGTTTTCAAGCAAATTATTTCCACTTGGATTTCAAAGGCTATTTCCTTCTGTTACACTTTTCATGTCGACAGCCTTCCTTGTTTTGTAAAGGCTGATTCTACTAGAGCTGTGGCTTCTTCTGGTGCTTTTTTCAGAGGCTTAGACACTCATTCTACTCTTGAAGCTGCTACCTGGACTTCTGTGCATACCTTCACCAAACACTACCAGTTGAATGTTATCTCCAGAGCTAGACCTGGTTTAGCTGATGCCACTCTTCATGGCTTCTTGGAGGGCTCTGCTGCTTCCTCCTCCCAGGTTTCTTCTTGAGCTTTTGCACTCTCCCATTAGTAAGGAATACTGCAGCGGTGAATATAAGGACATAGTACAGTTGTGTATAATCTTACCATAATGGTAGATGCCCTTGCCTTCACAGCTGCAGTATTCACTCCCTCACTCCATCCCCTTAGTTGTTTTTCCTTCCTGGATGTGCAGGTTCTGCTGTTGCTACTGGAGCAATGAGTTCTGAGGATAGTATGCCTGAAAGTCACCCTTATGACCTACGGTACGCAAGGAGTGTGTAGGTGACGTTCAGCGTACCTTAAAGCAACGGTAGACTTTGGTAAACTGGCGGGACGGTGGGCTTCATGGCAGGGAATTCCCATTTGTAATGAATACTGCAGCGGTGAAGGCAAGGACATCTACTGCTATGGTAAGATTTTACACAACTGTACTTTCCTTTGACATACATTCACTGAAGATCTGAGGAGTGGAGCAGACAAACCATTTCAAAAGGTAGAATAGCAAATGACATAAGGCAGTTTGTTGGGATGGTCCCACTGATTGTCCAATACAAACAGCAAATGCCTTTAATACTTTCTTTACTACTACTATATTAAATCTAGCAAATCAACTAAACCCTGATACCTCCAATTTGCCAAGCCCAAGCTCCATTCCCCCCCCCCTTTTCACCTTGAACCTATACCCACCTCCTATATCTCCTCCTTACTTCAAAAATTAAAACCTACTACCCCCTCAGCTGATAAATTACCAGCAGAATACCTCCAAATAGGAGCCAAAGCCATTGCCTTCCCAATCTCCATATTGATCAATAGAACTATAAAAGAAGGCACCATTCCATCTATTTGGAAAATCTCACACATCATCCCACTTCACAAAGGTGGTGACTCTACTGAGTTCTCCAACTATTGCCCTATAGCTCTACTCTCTCCACTTGCTAAAATTATGGAGAAATGTATCCACAAACAATTAATAACTCACCTACTTCAGTATAATCTCCTTGCTAACTGCCAACATGGATTCCGGCCATTTCACAGTACTACCACTGCCTTGCTATCTTTACTAACTCTATCAACAATAATCGTAATAACAATATTCTTTCCTCAGCATTCTTTGTAGACCTATCTAAAGTGTTCGACATGGTTAATCATCAACTTCTCCTCCACCAACTGAAGTCCCTCTCACTGGACAATCTTGCTATGAACTGGTTTACATCATACCTAGAAAACCGTAAACAAGCAGTTCTCTGGCAAAACCATCTTTCTGATCTCCTTCCCACCTCCCTAGGTGTTCCTCAAGGCTCTATTTTAGGTCCACTTCTGTTTTCCATTTTCATAAATGACCTTCATCTCTCTACCCCACTCTCCACCTGTATTCAGTATGCTGATGACTCTACTATCATCTGTTCTGCCTCATCCCAAACTGAACTTCATTCTATCACACAAAAAGCCTTTACCACTATAGAAGAATGGTTCTCCAACCACTGTCTTCTCCTCAACCCCAAAAAAACCAAACTTTTGCTCTTTAAACCCTCTCATTTGTCTCCCCCACTTCATTTTACACTTACATCAAACAACAATACTGTTATCTCTCCTGACCCCACCACCAAACTCCTAGGAATCACAATTGTGGGCGGTGCAGTGGTGCAGCGGTTAACGTTGTCGCCTCACAGCAAGAGGTTCACCGGTTCGATTCTCGGCTGGGGTGCCTTCTGTGTGGAGTTTGCATGTTCTCCCTGTGTTCGCGTGGGTTTCCTCCGGGTACTCCGGTTTCCTCCCACATTCCAAAGACATGCATCTGGAGCATTTCTCCCCGGGCCTCCACTGAAAACAGGCTCTGTGGAACCTAGTTGGACTTTCCCGGTCAACAAATGATAAATAAATAAATAAATAAAATAAAATAAAATAAAACAATTAAAGTTTGACACTCACATAAACACTACAATAAAATTGACTAACAAAAAACTTGGATCCCTTTATAGAATAAAACCCTTCTTGACACCAGTTGCCAGAACCACAACAGCTAGAACCCACTTAATTTCTACCCTATTATACGCTTCCCCAATATTCAACAATCTTTCTACAAATAATCTTAACAAACTAGCTAGAGCATACAACAACATCGCCAGATTTGTTACAAATACACCTTACAGGACTCATCACTGTCTGAACCTAAAACAACTAGACTGGCTTGAATTACCTCACTTATTACGTTTTAACCAACTTATAATCGCCCATAAAGCCCTATACCAACCCAATAATATCCCTATTCTCTCTTCCCTCATAAAACTTTATAACAACTTGAGAAATCTACGCTCTGCTAACAAAATGTTGATTCATACTTCCTTATCTAACAACTCAGCAGGTGACTCCATATTCTCTAACTCAGTTGGTAAAATATGGAATCAACTACCACAAGACCTTACAACCCTATCCTCTCTCCCACTATTTAAAACTAACCTAAAACTTTTCTTCTCCAACCACTGGTTATGTTCTTGTACTAACCCTGCCTAGCTGTTATTCTCTAATCTATCTGCTACCCACATAACCTAATTTTTTCTACCTTAAATCTTTAAGTACCCAATCTATACTCAAATATTCACTCTTAATTCCTATCTCAGTCACTACTTAGTACTACTTAGTACTACCTACCATGCTCAAAACCTACCAGATACTGTACTTACATTTCTTTTTGTATACTATGTTAAACTGAAGATGAATTACTCTATATTAATGCCATCTCCTAATCATTAGCATCAGATGTTTATATATTTTTAAGTATATTTTTGTTTTTATATGTATTTTGTGTGCTACTTTTAGTATATTTTTTAGTATGTTTTTGTTTTGGAGCTTTTCTCCCCGGGCCTCCACTGAAAATGGACACGTATCCAGTTGGACTAGCCCGGTCAACAAATGTAAAATAAAATAAAATAAATAAATAAATAATCGGGGGAGGGCATTTTGCCCATTGAAAACATGACATTAAAGGGACAATCCCAGTGTTTAAAATTCGGGTCCAAGATACAGCACAGCAAAGTAATGCCCACTCTAATGCATCATTCAAACTCCCTCCCTCAGTGTCAATTTTCTAGCAAACTTCCTGTACACCTCCTGTTCCAATGCTGCTTTGGCTCCTGATCCCAAATGCACTTTATCTTTGTGTTCCTATCGTGCTGCTATTGCACTTACGGCTTGGCTGAATCTATATACATTCCTGCATCTTTTTTCAAAGCGTCCCTCCACAAATAATACATTTTTTGATTGTCAGTCTGTGCTGTTTCTCAAACTAGTTATGCTAGTTAACTGTCATGTTTTTAAAAAAAAATATTTTTTTATGTACGTGCCGATATGTATAGTGTATACTGAACTGTGTACCTGAGTAGGCAGTTTGTTGGGATGGTCCCATTCTGATGTTTGCATTGCATACAGTATTTCTCAAACATACTTCACAACTGTGCAGACTTTTGCTGAATGTCCTGTATTGTTGCCCATTTTTTCTGGTCCGTTTTTCATTAGTTGTTTTTTTTTTCCTGACAAAATAGATTCAGTATTAAAAAGCAATACTGACAGACATTTGTGTTTCTGACTTCTTACCCTTAGTAAATTCGTACTTCTGCATAAGGTGTATCTCTATCCAGCTTCTAAGTTTGTAAGAGTAATAAAAAAAAAAAAATCCCGATTTCTATACATGGTTTAGTCTAGGTTTTTTTTGCTATACGTATACCTCCAGCGTCCATGTCAGCCGCTACATCCATGGTCTCACAAGTACTGCTAACAAAATCTGACCCACTTTTTACACTTTTATCCCACATCCCACTTGACCACTACTTTAGATTTTGTTAGGAACTTTCGTTCTAAGAGCCTCTAATGAGCTATTGTTAAGCAGGAGAACTCTACAAGACACCTGCCATCTGACCAATGCCTTCCACGCAGGATACACTTTTAAACTAACCGCACTGAAATATTATCAGTACCTGGCTGACATGTTCGTTCATTAACTGTTCTCCACTAAAAGTTTGCTTTTTAGAATGAACGCTCATTGTGGATAATTTCCACACTAACTGGAACAGATGATTGTTTTAAAAGACAAAGTTTTACCGGCAGCAGCAGTTAATAAGCACTTAGTGCTGAAACATCAATCTACATTGCAGTTCATTCTCAAGTGCATTGCTGTTGTATTAACCTGATAGGACAGAAGACTGAAATAAGAGCTAGATTAGGGGAATTACATTCCAATGTAATGTAATTCAATGATTAAAATATGCATTGGGTGGTTATTTGTAATATTTTATAGGTAATACTTTACAAGGAGCAGAAGACACGGCTCACCGAACCACCACCTTATGTGTTAATTAATATGAGAGTGATATTAAAGGGAGATTTTAATTGTTTAAGGAAGGGTGCGAAAAAAATGGAATACATGTGAGGAAATTAACGGATGTTATGAAGTGTAGTGTATTCGGTTAATTGGGAAAGTTTATGGACAAACAGAAGAGGAAATAAAAGGACTGAGAGTGATTACTTTATGATGTAGACAGTGTGAGGATGGTGGGGGTGTTTTGGAAAATGGGTTTTCTGATCTTAGAGCAATTTGGTTGGAATGTGGAGAAAAATGAAATTAGACAGGGGTAGGGAATTAAGTGATTGGTACTGAAGTATTGTGACAGAGATGGTACTGAAGTACTGTGATAGAGAGGTATTTAAGGAAGAGATGAAGATGGAGATGTTATGTGTAGAGCGTGTTGTGATAGAGATGGTACTGAAGTACTGTGATAGAGAGGTATTTAAGGAAGAGATGAAGATGGAGATGTTATGTGTAGAGCGTGTTGTGATAGAGATGGTACTGAATTACTGTGATAGAGAGGTATTTAAGGAAGAGATGAAGATGGAGATGTTATGTGTAGAGCGTGTTGTGATAGAGATGGTACTGAAGTACCGTGATAGAGAGGTATTTACGGAAGAGATGAAGATGGAGATGTTATGTGTAGAGCGTGTTGTGATAGAGATGGTACTGAAGTACTGTGATAGAGAGGTATTTAAGGAAGAGATGAAGATGGAGATGTTATGTGTAGAGCGTGTTGTGATAGAGATGGTACTGAAGTACTGTGATAGAGAGGTATTTAAGGAAGAGATGAAGATGGAGATGTTATGTGTAGAGCGTGTTGTGGTAGAGATGGTACTGAAGTACCGTGATAGAGAGGTATTTAAGGAAGAGATGAAGATGGAGATGTTATGTGTAGAGCGTGTTGTGATAGAGATGGTACTGAAGTACTGTGATAGAGAGGTATTTAAGGAAGAGATGAAGATGGAGATGTTATGTGTAGAGCGTGTTGTGATAGAGATGGTACTGAAGTACCGTGATAGAGAGGTATTTAAGGAAGAGATAAAGATGGAGATGTTATGTGTAGAGCGTGTTGTGATAGAGATGGTACTGAAGTACCGTGATAGAGAGGTATTTAAGGAAGAGATGAAGATGGAGATGTTATGTGTAGAGCGTGTTGTGATAGAGATGGTACTGAAGTACCGTGATAGAGAGGTATTTAAGGAAGCGATGAAGATGGAGATGTTATGTGTAGAGCGTGTTGTGATAGAGATGGTACTGAAGTACCGTGATAGAGAGGTATTTAAGGAAGAGATGAAGATGGAGATGTTATGTGTAGAGCAAGAATCTATGAGAATTAATTACCATGCACAGATTGCTGGTTAGCATTTAAGAAGTATAAAAAGTGTATTTGGAGTATGAAATGACAGAGAGAAGTAGATG
Organism: Protopterus annectens; assembly: GCF_019279795.1. Taxonomy (NCBI): domain Eukaryota; kingdom Metazoa; phylum Chordata; order Ceratodontiformes; family Protopteridae; genus Protopterus; species Protopterus annectens. Next base: position 1,326,286,820 of record NC_056732.1, read on the forward strand.
ATAAGGATGCATACTGTAAGATGTGTAATGAGATAGTGAGTCATTTGGAGAAAATAGAAGTTTAATAAAAGTGAAAGAGATTTTTGAAAGAAATAGAAAAATAAATTTGAAGAGTCACTATACAGGCAGAAATATCTGAAAAGGAGAAGAGAAAGGCATTGCTTTTTTGGCAGAGGTGGATAAGAATGTTGTGTCTTTCGGCTTATCCCGGTTAGGAGTCGCCACAGCGGAACTCCGGTCCAGTAATGTTTTGGTAGTGGATTTTTACGTGCCGAGTTACCAGCCCTGATGCACAACCTTCAACAAAGGCACGCCCATTCACGCATGCCTCCACACAGAAGACGCTCTAGCTGAGAATCGAACGGGACAATGTCTTGCTGTGAGGTGACAACGCTACCACAGCACCACTACCGCGGAGAGGTGAGAATCTTAAAATAAGGATGGTGTGAGTAATTCAGACAGAAGGACATTTTGTCAGAACATATGTTGGAAGAATTTATAAAAAAGAGGGGGTATATAAGAATAAAATGGAAAATTATACGTTTTTTCTAAGAAAGTTCTCTGTAAACTAGAAGGGAATATTATGATGCAGGAATTATATTATTTGTTAAATAAAATAAATACAGAGTCTGTATATGAGATGGACGGTATGGAATATGAAGCATATAACAATTTGGAGGTATGGAAAAAAACATTATTGAAGGTTTTTAATGAATGGTTGGTAAAAGGAGAGATTAATAAGGAGATATGTGAACAAGTTATTACATTTATATGGAAAAAAGGGTGAATAAGGACTTACACTTAATGTACATTATAAAATATTTATGATGATTGTACAGATTAGGTTAACAATATTTTGTGGAGGGTATTTTGAGACGGTGGTTTTGGTGTGAAGGGTAGAGACAGCTGGGAATTATTGATTCTAGTAAGAGAAGTGGTGGACGATATATTAAATATGGATTGGACAGCACAGTGGTGTAGCGGTTGCATTGTCACCTCACAGCAAGAGGTTCTCTGGTTCGATTTGTGGCTGGGGTGCCTTCTGTGTGGAGTCTGCATGTCCTCCCTGCATTCGTGTGGGTTTCCTTCAGGTGCTCTGGTTTCCTTCCACATTACAAAGACATGCGATTGGAGCATTTCTCCCCAGGCCCCTGATGAAAATTGGCTCATTCCAAGTCTGACTTTCCCAGTAAACAAAAGTTAAATAAATAAGGAAGTTTGATGGTGAAACCTATTAGTAAAGCATTTTATTGTTTAGAGCAGGATCATTTGTGGGGTATTTTATAAGAATATGGTAGAGGAGGAGGTTAGTAAAAATGTGATAAAGTCAGTTTATAGGAATACCACTGTGAAAGTTGCAGTAAGTGGCTATTTAAGTTAAACTGTTGTGATGGAGAGAAGGGTGAGGCAAGGATGTCCTATGAATGAAGTGTTATTTGCATGAATAATTAATGCAGTGGGACTAAAACTGCAGATTGCGTGGGCAAGAGGAAGGTATCTAATGAAAGGAGGAGTTTGTGTTCTACACTGCATTACTTACGCAGATGATATTGTGGTGATTGCTAAGAACAAATTGTGGATGAAGGTGATGTTGAAAGGTGCTGGTGAAACAGAAAGTAGGTTTGAAACTGAATATAGAGTTGTGGGCTAGAAAAAGAATGTTCAATACAGAGGGTTGTGTTCAGTTAAAATAATTTGTTAGGTACCAAGTTTGGGAAAAGTGAGGTTATTGAAGAACAATGGAATGGGGTGATAGGGAAAATTAGAAAAACTGGAAGAATATGGAAAAGTTTTAGGCCATCATAGAAGAAGAAAGTATCATTGATGAATTCAGTGATCTACTGAAAAATTGGATATTCAGGCAAAACATATATTTTGCCAAGTTTAAAAAAAGGAGAACTTTTGTGAGCTGTATTTTTGTATTGTTTTTGGGGTTCTAGAGTGAACCCAGTGAAGAGGTAAGTGCTATATTTAAAAAAAAAAGATGCAGGAGGTTTGGGGTTTATTAATCCAGTTGTGTATGCTGCATTCCTTAAAATTACATATATTGAGTGTTTTTAAAAGTAAAGATAGTTTTTTTATAAGAATTATGGAATACAGGCAGGATAGAGTGGGTAGAGAAGAGTGTCAGGAGTGATTTGTAACAGACAAGTACCAGTAAGAGTAAAAGGGAAGGTCTACAATAGGGTAGTGAGACCAGCTATGTTATATGGGTTGGTGACAGTGGCACTGACAAAAAGGCAGGAGTCAGAGCTTGACGTGGCAGAGTTGAAGATGTTAAGATTTGCACTGGGTGTGACGAGGATGGACAGGATAAGAATAAGTATATTAAAAGGTCAGCCCAGGTTGGAAGGTTTGGAGACAAAGCCAGAGAGGCAAGATTACGTTGGTTTGGACATGTGCTGAGGAGGGATGCTGGGTATATTGGGAAAAAGATGCTAAGGCTGAAGCTGCCAGGTAACCGGAAAAGAGGAAGGCCTAAGATATGGTTTATGGATGTGGTGAGAGAGGACATGCAGGTGGTCGGTGTGACAGAACAACATGCAGAGAACAGGAAGAAATGGAAACAGTTGATTCACTGTGGCGACCCCTAACAGGAGCAGCTGAAAGAAGAAGAAGAAGATGGAATCAAAATCTGGAAAATTGTGGATAAAGGGAAAGAAAATAAAAACATTTAAAAACAAAGAAATTCATGAGTATCAAATTAAAGCTACAGTGATTCAATGTTAGAGACATTAAAGATTCTAGGAGGGGGTGGTATGAGGTGAGGCTATTGTAAGGAGGTGGTATATTGTAAAATGAGGAAGTGATTAACACCATTAAGGGAAGGAAAAAGAGAATTGTTAATGTATTAGAGTGTCAGGACTTTTTATCGTGACTCGGTGTAAATAACTTGCCAGTTAAATGGAATTTGCTGTATAAAGTTATGTCTCAAAGATTGTTTATTTTGTAATGAATTAAAACACAGAGCATGTCTTTTTGTATTGTAGGAGAGAAATGTGGGAAAGGTTTTTTGTGAATTTAAGCTGAGTGATGCTAAAAGGGTTGAGGATCTAGATGTGAAAATGACAATATATAACTAAAAGGAAAGGTGGTAAAATATGTAGAAAAGATGGATAAAATGTTATTTGGAGGGCTGTGGAATACTTAGAATGCAAGACTTAAGGAGGTACTATATCATACAATTTGGAGGAGATAATGTCAAACATAAGATTATGGTTCTGGCAAAAATAGTGGGGGGTTACAAAGTTTGATATGTTTAACTCTCATAATTTTAATGAAGTAAGTTACTTGTTTAATTTCTGTATTTATTTCTTGTATTTTTAATTTATTTGATAACTGTTAAAATAAGCTAATTTTGGCATTAATGTATGGTGTATATAGTACAATTAAAGGACCCCTACTCTTTTGGATAGGTGCTGTGGGATGTTTTACATCCACGCTACCATCAACTCAAGCAGATGGGGCCTCAGTTTAACATTTTATGCACACACACACACACACCTTATGCTGAACTGTAGTGTCAGCAATCCAGCTACCTGTTGTGAGAACAGAACCCATAGACTTCTGCACCAGAAGCATACGTGATACCTGTTGCACTACATTCACCAACTAATGAGCTGGGTCAGACAGATGGAACCTGTCTGCTAGGAGAAACATGTGAGAGAACAGAGTCCTGTAGCAGTGTAGGGCACCACAATTGCCTCAGCCAGAAGAGTAGAATTATCAGTATCATTTCAGCTCTCTCCCTCCTGGGTTTGTGGAGACCAGAGGGCAGAGATATTGAGTGTATGCATAAAGACCACCCTTGGTTCACTGAATTGCCAAAAAAAAAATTACATCTTGCAAGGATGTGCCTGTGTGAATTAGGTAGATGTTCCTATAATCTGCAATGGATGGAGCTGCAAAAAGATCTTATACTTCACTCCCCTCTATAAAGAACAGGCAGCACAAATGTCTGCCGGATGAGGTTGCTGGAGATGAGCTGTTTAAAGCAGCAGTTGCACAAGAGTCAGCCATATTTCTACATCCTTGCAAACTCTTTGCAGTTTTGCCAGGCACCCATTCCAGTATGCTTGCTTATGTAGTACATTACTGCTATGCCAAAAGCACACTCAGGTGTGCAGAACCCCCCTCCCCCCCATGATGCACTGATGTGGAGAGTAGTTGCTCCACTTGACAAAATGGATCATTTACTAGGTAGTGCAGAAAATGGATTCACCAACCATCCCAGAGAGGTCTGTGATTTTCAGATTTTCAGGGCACACAGCAATGGATTAAAACATGGATGGTATGCAAAATGTGCAAAAAGTTTGTCTGCTAGTGCAGTGGCTTTACTGCATGTTCCGGAAAGGCTGATCTGAACATCCTGAAAATCCAGGATGTACTGTCCTTGAATAACCACTGAATCACTCAGTTGTAAAGACTTACCAGGGCTACCACAGGTACAACACCCACTCTGAACCCTAGAAGCCATGAGCTGCTGAAGTTTACCTGAGAATAACAAGGGTCTGATAAGCAGGAGGGAAGGCATTCATGAAAAAGAGTACTCAGGTGTCATACTAGAAAAGGACTGTTTATATAAGAGAGACTGCCGTGACTTGATCATGCTGCACATTATACTACGGAAATGGATAACAATGCACAAATTCTTTACCTTAATCCAGCTGAAGAAGTTGTAAATGAACAGAAGACAAGCAATCAGGAAGTGAATATCTACATGGCCTGAGCCTGTTTCTCCATTATCAGTGCACACCGTGTAAAGATTTGGTACCAAAAATGGACTGAACATCAGGGTCCAAAACTAAAAATGACTAGCTGTCGCATGACAGTGAAGGTCCCTCTGGTCCCATATCATCCAGTCTCCATAGGACAGGAGGGAAATGATGAACTGGATGTTGACCATGCAAACGTTTTCCCTTACTAAATGACCTTAGATTGATGAGTTCCAAATCAGCTTGTACATCACATTTTCTTGTGAAGTAAAAAGTATCTGTAATAGCACTGGTTCACTGCAGGTCACAGAGACACTGGATGAGTCTCTTGTTAAATGTGATGACTTAACTCTCAACATGAAGCCACTTTTGATTGTGGGGGGGGGTGAACAGTATTTCAAGGCACAGCCCTCCCTTATCCAACTACCTGCAGAAATGGGCAGTCATACTATTTGGTGGCGAAACACCATTCCCCATTCTCCTTCTTGATTACAAAAGGGTCAAGCTATAGCAGTTAGAATTGCTATAGGAGACCCCAAATATTGGGTTTCATTCTCTCTATGGTTTCAAAGAAGATCCCTGCAATACAAATATGTGGGCCTAAGCTCTAGTCACAATGGGGACTGAAGGCCATTGAGCTGCTGCTGCAACTACGTATGGAATTAGGGCCTCCAATTCCTCTTGGATTTAATGGCTGGAAGGACATGCCTGTAGCAAATAGTTAACTGTCCTTTTTCCTTCAGTGCCAGTCAGCCATGTGGCCTAGATCTCTTCTGTAAAGGATGCAACATGAAACTAGGAATGCCTGCATGCTGTAGTGCCAGGTCACATAATGGAGTTCTCTCTATCTGCAGTATAATCAAACAGAAGCACATACACCATAAACAAGCTGATGGTGAAAGATACAGTTACCTGGACTCTGGGAGTCTTTTAATTTCAGCGTGCATCACAGCTTTGATACTTTCAGAGGCTTTGTCTAACAAAATGTGCACAAAGTTGAATACACCATGCCTGATAATTCAATGCCCTGTCAGAGTACACAATACGAATGTCTGATATTCAGAGCTATAAACTCTGTTCAGAGGCTCAACTGCTTCAAGAAAGCTGCCACCAAGATCTCAGCTGGATGAGGATTCTCTTCCTAACCAATGAATAATTTGGTAACCACAAAATATGATTTGACTTATGTACAGAGCCAACCATATTAGGGCTCTCTCAATTTTGAGCCATATCGTCTAGTAGTGCAGAGGACTATGGCTTTGTGCTGTTGTACTTCCACCTCCATTTTCCTACTGTGCTGCCCTGTCAAGCCTGAAAACAGACAAGTATGTCTAGGGGGGCTTACTTGATCAACAAAATGTATTAACAACAAACAAAAAAAGAACAAAACACAGCAAAAACATGAATTATTGGGATTTTCACTCAAGGAGACTTGTCCAGAGTAATGTAGGCTTGCTGCAAGCAACAGTAGGGACAGAAAAAAATATTTTGCGCCCCCCCCCCAACTCTAAGACCATCACCAAATATAGGGAAAGTACAGTTGTGTACCTACCATAAATGTAGATGTTCGAGTGTATTCACTGTTGCAGTCATTACACTTGGGTTATCCTGCTGGCAGGCTACCCGCAGTCGGCCTGAATTCCAAAGTCCTGGTCCAGCGTCAGTTGCTGTCACCTCTTCCCTGATGTCAGTGCGCCAGGGGTATAAAAGATGCAGCCGACGCCATTTTCTTCAGTTTTTCTTGCCACAGATGTCAGGTGCCCCCAAAAGGGTAGGCTAAAACACATTACTTATAAAAGCATGCACTAAAATAAACAATACCTTCATCTACAAGCAAATACACCACATAGGTTGTATAGAATAGAGAAGTACAGATAAGTCCAAGCAAAGAAAGGGGGATGGTGGGTGGGTAACCTGGACTGCAACAGTGAATACACTCGAACATCTACATTTATGGTAGATACACAACTGTACTATGTTCATCGTGTTTCACTGTTGCAGTCATTACACTTGGGTTGAATCCCAAAGCTGAGGTTGGGCGGCTGGGTATAAATAGAATGAGGAGTGGCTATAAGGCCCTGCAGAACTGCATTGGCAAAGTCTGCTCTGGATTTAAAGTAAAGAGGTACATGGTGGTGCTTAGTAAAAGTGTGCACTGAAGTCCAAGTTGCAGCCTCTAAAATATCCTTGGTTGGCACTCCTCTGAGGAAGGCTGCTGAGGTGGCTGCTGCCCTGGTAGAATGTGATCTAATGTCCTTAGGCACTGATTTGCCATGTTGAGAATAGCAGAAACAAATACAGTGTCCTATCCATTTTGAAATAGTCTGCTTTGAGATAGCCTTTCCTTGTGATCCTGCAGCATAGGCCACTAAAAGTTGCTCAGTCTTTCTGAAAGCTTTAGTTTTGTCCAAGTAGAAGCGTAGCTGTCTGGGTATGTCCAAAGAATGTAAATGTCTTTCCCCTTTATTCTGTGGGTTTGGGTAAAAAGTAGGCAAATGAATGGTTTGGTTAAGAGCCACACTGGACACTACCTTAGGCATAAATGTTGGGTTTGTCCTTAGAGAAACCCTGTCTGGATGGAAGATAATAAAAGGTTCCACAGCTTTTAATGCCTGTAGCTCTGAGACTCTTTTTGCTGAAGTTATTGCCAGGAGTAGAGCTGTTTTCCATGATAAGAATTTTATCTCAGCTGTATTGGCAGGCTCAAAAGGAGGCAGTGTGAGTTTTTCCAAGACAAAATTGAGGTCCCATGTAGGTACTGGTGCTCTCCTTGGAGGTCTTATGTTTTTAGCCCCACTGAGGTACTGCCTAATCAATGGATGTGAAAAAATAGGTGGGTCCGTATTGTAATGAGCTGAAATGTCAGAGGCATGGATCTTAATTGATGAGAAGGATAGGCCTTTGTCCAGCATCTCAGTTAGATATTGTAAAATCTGAGGAATATTTGGAGCAAGTATGTCAATTCCTTGTGCCTGGTTCTAAGCACAGAATCTCTTCCATTTTTCTGCATAAGATTTTCTGGTACTGGGCCTCCTGGCCTCCAAAATAACATCCATAATCGCTTTAGAGAGAGGTGTATTCTGAATGGTTACACTATCCGCCATGCAGCTAGATTTAGGGTTCTGAGTTGGCTGTGCAGGATCTGATTGTTTTGTTGGGTCAGTAAGTGAGGAATTTGCGGCAATGTCCAGGCTGGGCCTTGAGACAAGCTCCTTAGGATTGGGTACCAGTGTTGACGTAGCCAATCCGGGGCAATCAGAATAATTTGTGGCTTCTCTTGTCTGACCTTTAGGAGTACCTTGGGGAGGAGAGGCAGTGGAGGAATGGCATATACTGTAAGGTTGTTCCAGCTGAATGACAAAGCATCCACTTTCCATGCTTGTTTGTGATAAGTCCTTGTGCAGAATCTCTGAAGTTGGCAGTTGTGAGGGGAGGCAAAAAGATCTATGTCTGGGCATCCCCATTTCCTTGTTATCATGCTGAAGATTTGTGGATCTAGTTTCCACTCGTGAGGATCCATGAGGTTTCTGCTTAGTTTGTCTGCCAGAAAATTTGTTTTTCCTGGCAGGAATTGTGCTTGCAGGTGTACTTGGTAAATCAATGCTGTGTTCCACAAAATCATGGCTTGTCTGCAGAGGGGGTAGGAATGTGTGCCCCCCTGCTTGTTTATGTACCCCATGACTGTGGTGTTGTCCGTCTTTATCAGCAGCTGTCCTGGATGAAGAAGGTCCTTGAAGGCTGTCAGGGCATTTTGTACAGCTAGCATCTCTTTTTGATTGATGAGAAGATGCCTTTGGCTTGGGAGCCATGTGCCCTGAATACATTTTCCTGCCATGTTGGCCCTCCAGGCATAATCTGATGCATCTGTTGTTTGTGTTTGCTTGGCTGTGGGTAAAGTGAATGGCTGTCTCTTGTTGTGGTGACAGGCCTGTGCCCACCATCGAAACTCCTGTTGCAGGTAGGGAATGCGTGAAATTAATTATTCCAGGCTGTGGCAGTGTTGAATCCAAACACTTTTTAAATAACATTGTAGTTTCCTCATATGCAGTCTTGCATATGGAATTAGCAGAATGCAGGATGCCATGTAGCCCATAGTCTGCAGAATTTTTCTTGCAGATAGCTGGGTTTTTGTTGCCATGCTTTCGAAGTAAGAAGTTAGTTGCCTTTGTTTGTCTGGCGTGAGATAAGCCATCTGGGCAGTTGTATTTAAGCTTGTACCCAGGAATATTATCTCTTGAGAGGGTACTAATTTTGATTTATTTTAGTTTACTGTGTACCCTAGGCAAATTAGCAATCTTTTTACAAACACCAGATGCTTTAGTAGAATGTCTTTGGTCTCTGCTTGAATAAGGCAGTTGTCCAAGTAGGGATATATCTGAATTCCTCTTTGTCTACAGAATGCAATTATTGGTGCCAGGCATTTTGTGAAGACCCTGGGCGCAGTAGATAAGCCAAAGGGCAGTGCAGAGAATTGGTAGTGCATTGAGCCAGCTATGAATCTGAGGTATCTTCTGCAAGATTGTCTGATTGGTACATGCAGGTATGCCTCTTTGAGGTCCAAAGTTACAAGCCAAGCCTTCTTGCCCAGCATGGGCAGAAGCTGCTGCAGAGTCAACATTTTGAATTTCGGAACATCCAGAAAAGTATTTAGAATAGACAGGTCCAGAATTGGTCTCCATGCTTTGTCCTTTCTTGGTACTAAGAAAAGTCTTGAGTAAAATTCTTGTCCCTGCTCTTGTTGTGGCACTGGCTGAATAGCCCTCATGTCCATGAGGGATGAAACTTGGTTTTGTGCCTCTGCCCATTGATTGTGTGGCAGGTCTGGCATACCTTTTGCCTTTGGAATGGTGTGAAAGTGAAACCTGTAGCCCTGAGAGACTATATTTAAGGCCCATTTGTCCTGGGTGATTATGTGCCAATTTTGTGAAAAAAGTGCTAGCTTTCCCCCCTAAGGGTGCTGCCAAAAGATAAATGCTTGGCCTTGGCAGAGGGAAGTCATTGGGACTGTTTCCTAAATGGCTGTGATTTGTCTTCTCCGCTTTTGGAGGTAGAAGCACCCCATTGTTTGTGCCTGTATGATCACCGGGGCTGTTGTCTGCCTCTAGGGCGTCTGTATCTGCCTCTTTGTGGCCTGTCTGACATAGGAAAGGACCAATTCTTAGAAGGCCAGTTTCTGCTAAATCTGGGTGGCTGTACCTGTAAGAAATCATTTACTGTCTGCATAGATTTAGCTTTATCCTCCATTTTCTTCAACACCTCTTCTGCCTTAATACCAAACAAAGTATCATGCTGTAATGCAGCATCCAATAATTTTGCTTTAACATGATCAGGCAGAGTCTGTTCCTTTAACCAAGCATGTCTTCTAATGACAGAACCTGTTACAGCGGCCCTGCAAGAGGCCTCCAGTGAATCATAACCACATTGCAAAGTATGCTTTCCCACTTGTTCAGCTGCATGCAATAAATCCTGCATTTCCTTGTTCTCAGAACATTCAGAATTTGTCAACATTTTCTGTTTTAGCAGAGACATTAAGTATTGCTGATATTTAAGCATATGAAACTGACAATTTAAAGCCCTTACAGCCAAGTTAGCAGAAGTGTAAACTTTTTCCCCCATCTGTCCAGTGCCCTTGAATCTCTATCTGAGGGGACAAGGATTTTTGCAGTAGCGGCCTTGACCCCTTTGGGACCCTGAGAAATGGTTTCTGGGTCAGCAGCAGAGTTTCTACATAGAAATTTATGAGAATCTGGAACCCTGTAGTATCTGTCTGGCTTAACAGGTGCAGGAGGTAGAGTCGGGAGTCAGGACGGACTCTGAAAATACATTATCTACAATGTCTAGAACAGGTGGAATAGCAAGAGGTCTGTGCTGAGGTAGTAAAAGAAAGTCTATGAGCCTTTTCTTAGAATCTGAGTAACCTTGGCTCTCCCAGTGGAAATGCTCCCTCATGGTTTGCAGGGTTTCCCCAAAGGAGTAATCCTCAGGAGGAGAAGCTGAAGGAATAGATTCTTCAGCATCAGAATCCTCATAGGGAGGAATAGAATATCCCTGTTCTGAAGAGGAGTCAGAGGAAATGGAAACCTGATCAGAGGAATCATATTCAGTGTCTTGCCTAGGCCTCTTATCAGGAGGGGGATGGGAACCCCTGATCAAAGTAATTAGGTCTTTGGCCATTTTGAGCATCTGTTTTTTAGGCATGGAAGTTTGTCCTGGACAGTGCTGTACTTGTTTCCTTGTCTTTAAAACTGTTTTGGTCTTTGTCTTGGATGCTGAAGTTGGCTTGATATAGAGCTGTGTAGGTCTGAAAACACCCTCAGAAGCCGATGCCTGCACAACGACTCCGGAGCCATCTGAGGGATTAGTTTCCGAAGGCCCAATACCTTGAGTATCCAGAGGCCTAGTTGTCTCCACGTGGGAGTCGGAGGCGGCCTGTGGCTCAGAGGTAGCGGGTGTCAGGGGCTGCGAAAGCGCCTCACTGAGAACCGGCAACTGGCTTAGAAGAGGCTTCGTCGTCGGTTTTAGACCTTGGATGCCTGTCCTTTTCTTTTTCCTTGCGCTTTTTATGAATTCCGGTCATCGGCTGTTCCGACAGCATTATATAGTTAAACCTTCGGCCAAAGTAATGAAAAGCAAAATCGTACCGATGCTTAATACTGCGTTGGTTAAATCTAACACAAAACCGACAACTAGCAAAGTCGTGGTCAGGCCTAGGCAAGGAATACAGTAAAAATGAAAATCCTTATGAGGTATTTGCTTCCCACAAGAAATACAATTTTTAACTTTTTCTGACATCGGTCTGGAGCAAGAAAAAGGTTTCCCAACGGGGTACTTAGCTTTATTGAAGACTTCGGATCTGAAATTCAATTTCGAAAAATCTCAGGAGTCAGCTGACCGGCACTTGAAAACTGCTTTTGCTTTGGGCACCGCGCGGCAAGAAAGACTGAAATAAATGGCGTCGGCTGCATCTTTTATACCCCTGGCACACTGACATCAGGGAAGAGGTGACAGCAACCAACGCCAGACCAGAACTTTGGAATTCAGGCCGACTGCGGGTAGCCTGCCAGCAGGATAACCCAAGTGTAATGACTGTAACAGTGAAACACGATGAACATCCTGGGGAATGGCAAGGAGGTTTCATCTTTTTCAGTAATGCCTGGAGATTTACACACAGATCATACATCCAAACAAGGGTCCAGAAACACAGGCCTACCTGCCTTGAACACACCCTTGTCTGGCATATCTGAATACTGTGAGGAAGTAAGGGTCAGCTTTTTTCTGAAAAGGAAAAGAGGTCTGACTCTGTACCATGCTAATGCAGAGATGAAGCCAAATACAAAAGAATATATGGACTCTAATACGTGAGTAGATGCCTGGACTCAGACTGACCTTAGAAGGGCCATTTGTAAGCCCAAACATCTAAGCTGCCAGGTATGTTAGCCAAACAGGATGAAATGCCCTTCCCTTTAGCTAGGGAAGAAAAGGCATTTGAAGACCTGGGAAATTAAAATCTTTTTTTACTGTGTCAAAGGCAAGAAATATGTCTGGGGCCAGTGTCTGGATCCCAGCACTGGATCCTCTTTAGCCAGTCTGATAGCACTAGGTATTTTGAGGCAGTGCAGTAACTCTCTCAAATTTACTGAAAACTCTGTACTCCTACCTCAGAGCGATTTAATATTTTAGAGGTACAAATTTTTTAATGAACTTGGAGATCACCTTCTCAAGTAAGAACATATTTCATAAGCACAACACACACACACACACACACACACACAGCACAAAGCAACTCCACTAAATGATCTTACAGTGAGGTGCAGACAACACTGCCCAAGCCTCCCAACACTAAGGAGCAAGAAACCTCAGCTATTAGTTCACACCACAGCACACCCACTTTTACCCTGCACACCCACAGCCTGCACATATACCTTTAAAATTTATTAAGGTGCAGACTCTAAGCCCTTATGGCCCATTGAGACTGCGTCTACACAGAGTAATTAGTGACTCTATTGTCAGGCATACAAGACCACAGTATCACCAGGCAGTTTTAGATCAGGGTGACAGCTGTCTTTCTGGATCCAGGAAGTAACAAGGGCTCATATAATCCTCCATCTTGACAAATTTGATTATGACCCGATAGTGGTCTATGTGGGTGTTTATGATCTTAAGCGGCCTACCTGGAGGGACAAGCAACAAGATATGACTGAGCTCACTATGAATGTGTCCAAGGCAAGAAAGATACTGCATGCTTACACTTATTAAGGGTATCAGAACTTGTCAGAGATTTGGGATGCATGGCTAGGCTTAAAAAGGCCCTTGTGGTTGTTAGCCTAGTAAACACTTAGGAACCTATGAACTGGTTTTGGATGTATTTTGCTATCACACAGAATAATGCAGACATTTAAAGATAAGATAAATCACTTTAATTAACTATGCACTTGGTATCATTTGAGAAGGAGCCATTATGTGTCAGCTTGGGACAAGATGGCTGGCAAGCCTTCTTGCTATACTAGGGATGGTCTGCACCTTTGTTACTCTGCTGTCTGACTAAAGTTCTTGCTGCTCTATATTGCCTTTTTTTTACAGAGTCCATCTGCTGGACATTTCAACCTAGTAAATTCTAACTTGACACACATTAATGTGGCTCTACTCAACACTAGCAGCCTGAAAGAAATACCCAAACTTGAGGCTGTCCTGCAACTCAGTACAAAACACAAAGAGCCAGCAAGATTGACTTCAAGAAAAAGTACAGTTTTGTACCTACCATAAATGTAGATGTCCGAACTGGATAGCATCTGCAGTCATAACAAGTGGGTTGTCCTGTCGTCAGGCAGCCCTGCAGTCGGCCGGATTCCAAAGTCCGGGTCCGGCTTCGGCTGATGTCGCACTCCACCCGACGTCATCTCTGTTGGTCTTCGGGTATATAAGCATCAGCCGACGCCATTTTCCTCAGTGTTTCTTGCCCCAGATGCCAGTAGCCCTCTTGCAGGCTAAAATTTGGATAGATGCCAATGTTTCCAAATAGATAGAGGTAAACACAACAATAAGCATATATGTACATATATACAAACAAATACACCATAAAGACTCCCCAACAGCTAGCTATTAGGAGGGTAAACACCCTAGGAGTACCACAGAGGGAAGGAGGGTAATCCTGACTGCAGATGCTATCCAGTTCGGACATCTACATTTATGGTAGGTACAAAACTGTACTATGTCCTTCATGGATGCATCTGCAGTCATAACAAGTGGGTAGAATACCATAGCCAACTAGGGAGGAGGATAAAAGTAGATTATGGTGTGTTTAGGATCCCTTGCAGTACAGCAGTGGCAAACCCTGCTCGGGATCTGGAATATAGAGGCAAATTATAATGCTTGGCAAATGTATGCACGGAGGTCCAAGTAGCCGCCTCAATAATGTCTTTGGTTGCCACTCCTCGTAAGAAGGCTGTGGTAGTGGCTGTTGCCCTTGTAGAATGAGGTCTTATGTTCTGTGGAATTGGTTTTCCATGGAAGGAGTAACAGTATCGTATGCAATTTCCTATCCATTTGGAGATTGTCTGTTTGGAAATAGCTTTTCCTTCCCTTCCTGTTGCATAGGCTACAAAAGTTGGTCAGTCTTTCTGCTATTTTTGTTCTGTCCAAGTAGTAGCGTAGCTGTCTATGTACATCCAAGGTATGCAGTATTCTTTCCCTCTGTTTTGTGGGTTGGGAAAGAAGGTAGGTAGGTGGATTGCCTGGTTTAAAGACACTCTGGATACCACCTTGGGCATAAATGTAGGATTAGTCCTCATGGACACTCTATCTTGGTGGAAGATTAGGAAGGGTTGCACTGCCATTAAGGCCTGAAGTTCTGAAACCCTCCTTGCTGAAGTAATTGCTAGTAGGAAAGCAGTTTTCCATGACAGGTGTTGTAGGTCTGCTGTTGCTGCTGGTTCAAAGGGTGATAGTGTCAACTTTTCTAGCACAAAGTTTAAATCCCAAGCTGGTAATGGTGGTTTCCTTGGAGGTTTTACATTCTTGATTCCTCTGAGGAACTGCCTGAGCAAAGGGTGCGAAAAAACAGGTGGATCAAAGCTGTATTCTGCTGAAATAGCTGATGCATGTATCTTGATGGAGGAGTAGGACAGGCCTGAATGAAGAAGTTCGGCCAGATACTCCAGAATGTTAGGCATATCTATGTTTGACACATCTTTTCCTCTTTCCGTACTCCAAATGACAAACCTTTTCCATTTTCCAGCATAGTTCCTTCTTGTTGAAGGTCTGCGCGCTTCAAGAATAATGTCTTTAACTCTTTGGGAAAGTTCTGGATTAGCTGCTGCTGCTATGTGATGTTCCATGCAGTCAGTTGCAGCGTTTTTAGGTTTGGATGTATGATGCTGTAGTTGTTCTGAGTTAACATCAAAGGCATCAGGGGTATTGGCCACATATTGTTCCGAGACATGCTCTTCAGTAGTGGGTACCAGTGTTGTCTTGGCCAGTTTGGAGCTATCAGGATTATCCTTGGACGTTCTTCCTTGATTTTTAGTAGTACCTTGTGTATCAAAGGAAGAGGTGGGAATGCATATGCTGTTAGGCCTTTCCAGTTGAAGGAGAGTGAGTCCACTTTCCATGCTAGTGGGTGGAATGTCCTTGTGCAGAATTTTTGAGCTGGTGATTGAGAAGTGATGCGAATAGGTCTATCTGTGGCATTCCCCATTTCTTTGAGATGGTCTTGAAGATGTCCGGTGCAGCTTCCATTCGTGGGCATCCGAAGTGGTTCTGCTTAATATGTCTGCTAGAGTATTGTCTTTCCCGGTACAAATATTGCCTGTAACTGAATGTTGTAGCTGAGTGCCAGGGTCCACAGCTCCAAGGTCATTCTGCATAGGGGTATGAATGAGTGCCTCCCTGTTTGTTGATGTACCACATGACTGTGGTGTTGTCTGTCCTTATCATCAACTGGCCCTCTTTGAGAAATGGTTTGAACTTTTGGATTGCCAGTTTTACCGCCAGCATTTCTTTTAGATTGATGTGCAGGTGAAGTTGATCCTGTGTCCACAATCCTTGCACGCATTTGTCCAGCATGTGGGCCCCCATCCTAGGTCTGAAGCGTCTGTTGTGATGGTCTGGCTTGGTTGACATCTGCGAAAGGGTAGGCCTGGGTTTGACTGGCATGCCTGAGCCCACCATAGGAACTCCTGTTTTAAGCATGGAATTAGTGGGATTTCTGTTTCTAGACTGTGTCTGTGTTGGGACCATAAATTCTTTAGGTACCACTGTAGTTTCCTCATATGTAGTCTGGCAAATGGGACCAAGATTATGCATGATGCCATGAAGCCCAAGGCCTGCAGAACTTTTCTTGCTGTTAACTTGTTCAGTTTTGTTAGTGCCAAGAAGTAAAGAGGAAGTTCTTTCTGTTTTTCTGTAGTCAGGAATGCCATTTGTTGTACTGTGTCCAATTCGCCCAAGAATGTCCTTGTTTGGGATGGTATCAGCCTTGACTTTTGTAAATTGACTGTGTATCCCAGTCCTTGTAGCAAGTAAATGACCCTTTGTAAATCTGTTGTCAGCTTGCTTTTGTTGTCCCCTTGTAGCAGGCAGTCGTCCAGGTATGGGTAAATTTGAATTCCCTGTAGTCTGCAATGGGCGATTACTGATGCCAGGCATTTTGTGAATACTCTGGGCGCAGTAGATAAGCCAAAGGGCAATGCTGAGAATTGATAGTGCTCTGATCCTGCAAGAAATCTGAGGTATCTTCTGCAGATTGGTCGAATGGGGACGCAGGTATGCCTCCTTGAGATCTAGAGTTACCAGCCAAGACTCCTTGCCCAGCATGGGAAGAAGTTGCTGTAGGGTCAGCATTTTGAATTTTGGGACAATGATGTATGTATTTAAGGTGGACAGGTCGAGAATTGGTCTCCAACTTTTTCCTTTCTTGGAACTAGGAATAGTCTGGAATAGAAACCCTTTCCTTGTTCTGCTGTTGGCACTCTTTCCACAGCTCTCATGTTTGCTAACTCCATTATCTGGCGTAGAGCCTCTGTTTTTGATTTGGAGGTAGATTTGGCATTCCTCTTTGACTGGTAAAGTGTGGAAGTGAAACCGGTAACCTTGATCTATGGTTTGTAAAATCCACTTGTCTTTTGTTATGTAGTGCCAGTTCTTTGAAAATAAGGTTAACTTTCCGCCTAGAGGAGCTGCTATTTGTTCCCTGGTAGGCGGATTTAGGATTAAGTCACTGTGGTTGTGCTGATGTAGTGGCAGTGGCTGTGTCTGTGCCTCTGTTGTTACCTTGCCACTGTCGTCCTCTGTAGGCACCTCCTCTGGATTGGTTTCTGCCTCTGGAACGTCTATTCCTGCCCCTTTGAAATTTTGTGGAGTCAGGAAAGGACCAATTTTGGCAGGCCAGTTCCTGCTAAACCTTGGGGTTGAACCTGCAAGAAATCTTTAACAGTTTGAACAGATTTTGCCTTCTCTTCCATTTTCTTCATAACCTGCTGGGCAGGTGTACCAAACAAACTTGTCTTGTCCATAGGAGCATCTAGCAACTTAGCTTTAACATGATCCGGTAAAGCTTGTTCCTTTAGCCATGCATGCCTTCTTATCACTGTGCCTGTCATGGCTGATCTAAATGAAGCCTCCAGTGCATCATAGCCACATTTTAAGGAATGGTTGCTAACCTGTAGTATGTTATTTACCATCTCTAATACATATTTCTTATCAAGAGATTCATCAGTGGTTAGTTTTTAGTTAACTGATCAAGCATAAACTCTTGGTATTGTATCATGTGAAACTGACAGTTTAAAGCTCTAGCTGAGAGAGTAGCTGAAGTGTAGACCTTTTACCCCATCTGTCTAATGACCTTGCTTCCCTTTCAGAAGGAATAGGGTTTTAGCTGTGGTCGCTGCTACTGCCTTGGAACCCTGGGATATAGTTTCCGGGTCTGCTAGTGCGGCCTTCTAAAGGTGGTGATCAGTTTCTGGCACCCTGTAAAATCTGTCTGGTTTGGCAGGGGCTGGGGTAAAGAATCTGGAGCGGAGCAAACATCATTGAAAGCATCATCCACCACAGAGAGAACAGGAGGTATAGCTAAGGGCCTGTGCTGTGGGAGGTGCAGAAAGGTCCTAATTCTTTTCTGGAGTCTGAAAAATCCTGTTGCTGCCATTGGAACTGTTCTCGCATGGCATGCAAGGTTTCCCCAAAGGAGAATTCTTCTGGTGGGGAAGCAGCTGGAATGGATTCTTCAGCATCAGAATCTTCAAAATTGGAGAAGGGAGCCTCTGGCTGGTCAGTTATGTCTGATTCATCAGCAGAATCATCAGAAGACACTGGCTCAGGGGCTCTGCCCTAGGTCTCTTCTCTGGGGCTGAGAGGCCCTGTCTGGGTGAGATTGAGATCCTCTAATTAAAGAAATTAAATCTTCTGCCAAAGAAAGCATTTGAGAACTAGAAGAGGGCCTGGATGTGGGGGTTTAACAGGCACTGTTTTAGTAGTCTTGGCTGCTTTAGCCCTGGCGAAGGCCTTAATGGACATGGCTGCTGGAGGCCTAGCAGCACCACGTGTTGGGGTAGAGACATCCAAGGGGATGGTGTCTGATAAGTCAACCACCGTAGTGGGTAAAATTTCTGAGGTCGATTCAAGAGTTGTAGCAGGGGCCTCAGTTGTAAGAATAGGTTCAGCTGTACTTTGATCAGTTTTCTCGGTTTCGGCCGAAACCGAGACACTCGCGGTTTGCTTTACCGTGGTTTCGGCCGAAACCGCGGACCGCGAGTGTCGGTCTTTATCTTTGCGTTTTTTGATAGATTGGGTAGTCGGAGGATCCGACGGCATAATGTACGCAAAATCAGAACCGAAAAACTGTTCTGCAAACTCCGACCGACGCCTAAGCGCTCGTCGGTTGAAAGAGGCACAGGCCGAACAGGCTGCTACATCGTGGGCTGGGCCTAAACAAGGCAGACAGTAAGAGTGGAAATCTTTATGAGGTATTTGTTTCCCACAGGTTAAACAATTGTTAACTTTTTCTGACATCGGCTGAGGCAAGAAAGAGTCCCCAACGGGGTACTTAGCTTTAGAAGTCTTCGAAGTAGTATTCGGTAGAAGTAATCTCTGGATCCGACCGACCGGCACTTGCGAACAGCTTCTGCTTCGGGCGCCACGCGGCAAGAAAGACTGAGGAAAATGGCATCGGCTGATGCTTATATACCCGAAGACCAACAGAGATGACGTCGGGTGGAGTGCGACATCAGCCGAAGCCGGACCCGGACTTTGGAATCCGGCCGACTGCAGGGCTGCCTGACGACAGAACAACCCACTTGTTATGACTGCAGATGCATCCATGAAGGACATCTTTGTATTCACAAATACATACAGCAAACAAACCGGTTTCGGCTGGATAGACACAGCCTTCCTCAGTGTATAAAAGCACCACACAAAAAAACATGCTGTTTAAATACTATAGAGCCATTTCCCATTGGTTGAACATTCATAAATATTCATTAAGTCCAGGTGGGAATAAACCCCCTAACTTGATGATCCACTTTTTTTCTTTATTATTTAAGATATTATGCCATTCAGTTTTATTCAAGCGATTCCCATGAATAACATCAATCACCATAAAATTAAACTCCGCAGTGGGATGCATTAATTGGTGTTTGTACAAAGCATTTGTAATTTTTTTATGTTTAATATTGCTCATATGTTCTGAAATCCGTGATCTTAGTGGGCGAGACGTCTGCCCTATATAGAATGCTCAACAACGGCAGGTAGCAAGGTAAACAACCCAATCATTGCTACAGTTGGCAAAAAAGCCTAAATCATAAACCCTGGAGCAATTTCTACTAGAAAAAGCCTTAGATGTAGTCACATATTTACAATTTGAACAATGACCACATGGAAAAAATCCATATAAGGCTTTGCCTGACAATGTAGTCTGTTTGTGTAAAGAAAGTTTGCTGTCACAACGCTTATAATGATTAAAATAGGATTTCAAATTTTTTCCATTTCTATATGAAAAAGTACATCTATCCGGAATGAAATTAGCAATATTGTAATCAGATTGGAGAATATTCCAGGTCCTATGAACACTATCCAGCAAGCAGTTGGTGTTACGAGCATAGGTAGTAACAAATCTAAGTGTAGTTGATGTAGCAGCAGTGTTGTCTCTGTATTGAAGTAAATCTGACCTATCCATATTGTGTACCTGGTTTTTGGCCATTGTAATATTACCAACTTTGTATCCTCGTTGTTTGAACCTGTCCGTTAGGTCCCTTTCATTCAAACAAAATGTATGTGGCTTGGAACAGATACGTTTGGCCCTTATAAACTGAGATTTGGGAATGTTCCTAGTGATATGTGGTGGATGGTAACTGGAAGCATGCAGAACTGAATTATATTGAGGGAACTTTCTATACATTTCACTGTCCAAAGTCCCATCAGGCAACTTATGTATAAGAACATCCAAAATGTAATGTTCTTTTGTCGTGATGTTCAGTGAATGTCAGTCCCCATTCATTGTTATTAAGATATAAAACAAAATCAGCAAGTCCAGATTCGTTCCTCCAAACCAACCACACATCATCTAGGTAACGTCTCCATATGTCCATATCATGTAGGAAGGTGTTTCTGGAGACGTCATATATGATTATAGACTCAACATAAGCCATGAAAAGGTCAGCATATATGGGGGCAAAGGATGCCCCCATAGCTGTACCTTTAGTTTGCCAGAAACACAGATCTTTATAATAAAATACATTACATGTAAGAACATATCTGGCCATGTCAATCAAAAAGGAATTGAACAGTGGAGAATACAGTTTAGCAACATCTAACCAATGTGCCAAGGCTTTCAATCCTGCCTGATGTGGTATATTCGTGTAGAGTGCACTCACATCTAATGTACATAGAAACCAATCAGCCTCAAGTTGTGTGTCTGATATTATTTGCAGAAAGTTAGTAGTGTCCTTTAACCTAGATCTAATAGATGGTAATAGAGGTTTTAAATATTTAGTCAAAAACATAGACAACGGCTCTGTAACATAGCCCCTACCAGATACTATAGGTCTGCCCGGAGGATTATCAACATTCTTATGGATTTTGGGTAAAAAATAGATATATTGTGCGCGGGAATCCACTATAGACAAATGTTGAAAAGTTTCATTGTTAATAATAGCTCGATCCTTGGCATCAACAAGAAAACATTTTATACATTTGACAAATCTTGAAGTAGGATCGACAGACATATAAGAATAGTATCTAGTATCAAAAAGCTGTCTCCGAGCCTCCCTATCATAATCTGTCCAGTTTTGCACAACCACAGCCCCACCCTTATCAGCTGTAGTAATAACAATATCCTTATTATTCTGTAAATCACATATTGCCTGTCTCTCCATGAAGGATACATTGTTATATTTAACAGCAGCATCAGAACTGAAGTAGTGTAGATCTTTGAGAACACTGTTTAAAAACAGATGGACTGTGTCATGCATAGGTGGTACAAAACTGGATTTATGGTAGGTGAATTTACCATGATCCACATTATAACCAGAATCACCAAAAAATAGTCTGAGATTAAGCAATCTGCAAAAGTTGACTACATCTTGAGCAAGTGGAATATCTATTCATTGGTATTCTTTTTGTAACTAAACATTTATAATCACGGTGCACTATATATAGCTTTGGATTTCTAAATTTTTTTGAGCATATATGTTTACCATTTTAGGCAATATTTTGGTATTACATTTTTGATCCATGCCACTATGTAACTAATATTTTATATAGGATGTATGTGGGGTCTTTTATTAGCAACTATTTAAGATCCTATTTTTCACTGCATACATAGTTACATGTGCATTTGAGTTGTTATATTTTTTCATACTTTAGCAGTCTGGTATATCTTCTACACTTGGGGATGTTGAGCTGGTACGTCAGCTTTGGTATTAATATTTTCCAAAATATGTTAGATTCTGATTCTTTAAAGTAATAATTACAATAACTTGTCATAGGACAGTTATATGATAGGTATTGTTGATATTTTGGGTCTCAGGTCAATATTATCTATGAATATAGGTTGCTTATTGTTTCATTCATAGTTAGGCTACTGTTTTTGTAATGATTGGTATGCACATCTATGATTAGGGTTTTCAAAATATTTTTTCAGGGGTCCCAATTGTAGACTTATATATTTTTTACATATTGAATACATTACTACAGCATTTTGGTTCAATACAATAATGGGTGTCTAGTATTTCACTTTATTATCCTTATATTCAGTAGTAGCTACATAGTATTTGCATGTGGTGTTATGCTTGGGTATGTTCAATATATATGCATACTACAACTAGTGTGCTTGAGTGTTTGACTACACTAGGCATATAATAACACACATGTTATACTTTTCTAAGTTATTTTGAGTGGATTATTGTCTGTCTTGGTCCCATTGGGGTTTATTCTTTTATCCCTATTTGGATAGGGTATTTGGATCTCAATTTAGCATACATTGTATCTCAATTTTTTGTCCGTTACTGCCTTAATCCTGGTAATGTTTCCCAATATTATATATTTGGCTGATTTGTATTAATCTGTATCTGGACCTTTGTTTTTTTCTATAATTGTTGTGGACGCAGCTATTACACATCATTTTTGGTGTTTTTTTGCTGTTATTGTCCATTGTGGTTTATAGTTGTCGTGGTCTGTTTCTATAAATAACCATTATTGACAGCTATTCATATCTAGACTATTTTGATTGGACTGTCTTGGTTCAGTTTTGATACCAATATTGACAGTATATATTTTTCCATATTGTGGTTACCAGCATGGATCTATCAAACCTTATTTCGGGTTTGGTTGCAGACAAGGATGACCTAGGGGTCTTTGGTTTAGCCAATAATTATAATGGGAATATTGAACCCATTGATTCGAGTAGTTCAGAGTCATCGTGTCAAGTTTTGATTGATGACTTAAATAAGCAGCTTAGACAATTGCATGCTAATGTATGGCACAGCAAGCTCTTTAGGGCACATCAGACTGCTAACATCACCCCTAGGGGATTACGTATTCGTACGGTCCCACATGTCAATAGTATGGATGATGAGCTGACCAAAAATTGGTCCAAAATACAACAGGAAGCCACTATGGCTTTTGTCATTGAATTGCTAAATTTTCACAATAGGGCAATTGATAGGGGACTTACAGGTATTACTGCTCTAGCGG
This sequence comes from Protopterus annectens, assembly GCF_019279795.1. Classification (NCBI taxonomy): domain Eukaryota; kingdom Metazoa; phylum Chordata; order Ceratodontiformes; family Protopteridae; genus Protopterus; species Protopterus annectens. The sequence goes on from NC_056732.1 coordinate 1,326,309,718, forward strand.
ACAAACTTAAGGTGTTTGAAAAGGAACCTTCATTTGAAGCTAGACTGAACAAGGTAGCAGTTGATCTTAAAAAATATGATGCTGAATTGAAATCTAGAAAAATGAAGAAAGTCCATAGGGACCAGGAAGATTATTTACGTGGGAATCCATTTTTGCATCAGACCAAGCATGTGAGGTTTAATAACCCTCCAGCTTCTACTATGAAACGTAAAAGACCTAGGTCTATTTTACGCAAAAACTATAATGGGACCACCTCATCTTGTGATTATACATCGTCTGGCACAGATAACGAATCCCTGGCAGCATCGGGGTCCCCCTCTCCCAAAAGAACACCTGGGGTTGTCCCTTTAGAACTAAACGCAGACGGGGGGACGTAAACATCGGAAAGGTTCAAAATATTCAAGGCCTATTAGCAATGGCTCTGAAAAATTGAATGATGTAAAATCTAACAATGTGTTGAATTTGTCTAATTTTGTTCTATCCTCCACACACATTTCTATTCTGAATAAAGGTCTCAGTTTTATACCTGGGTTTATGGTTTCTGAAGATGCACTTGCTCAAGATGTAGTCAACTTTTGCAGAATGCTTAATCTCAGACTATTTTTTGGTGATTCTGGTTATAATGTGGATCATGGTAAATTCACCTACCATAAATCCAGTTTTGTACCACCTATGCATGACACAGTCCATCTGTTTTTAAACAGTGTGCTCAAAGATCTACACTACTTCAGTTCTGATGCTGCTGTTAAATATAACAATGTATCCTTCATGGAGAGACAGGCAATATGTGATTTACAGAATAATAAGGATATTGTTATTACTACAGCTGATAAGGGTGGGGCTGTGGTTGTGCAAAACTGGACAGATTATGATAGGGAGGCTCGGAGACAGCTTTTTGATACTAGATACTATTCTTATATGTCTGTCGATCCTACTTCAAGATTTGTCAAATGTATAAAATGTTTTCTTGTTGATGCTAAGGATCGAGCTATTATTAACAATGAAACTTTTCAACATTTGTCTATAGTGGATTCCTCAAGCACAATATATCTATTTTTTACCCAAAATCCATAAGAATGTTGATAATCCTCCGGGCAGACCTATAGTATCTGGTAGGGGCTATGTTACAGAGCCGTTGTCTATGTTTTTGACTAAATATTTAAAACCTCTATTACCATCTATTAGATCTAGGTTAAAGGACACTACTAACTTTCTGCAAATAATATCAGACACACAACTTGAGGCTGATTGGTTTCTATGTACATTAGATGTGAGTGCACTCTACACGAATATACCACATCAGGCAGGATTGAAAGCCTTGGCACATTGGTTAGATGTTGCTAAACTGTATTCTCCACTGTTCAATTCCTTTTTGATTGACATGGCCAGATATGTTCTTACATGTAATGTATTTTATTATAAAGATCTGTGTTTCTGGCAAACTAAAGGTACAGCTATGGGGGCATCCTTTGCCCCCATATATGCTGACCTTTTCATGGCTTATGTTGAGTCTATAATCATATATGACGTCTCCAGAAACACCTTCCTACATGATATGGACATATGGAGACGTTACCTAGATGATGTGTGGTTGGTTTGGAGGGGAACCGAATCTGGACTTGCTGATTTTGTTTTATATCTTAATAACAATGAATGGGGACTGACATTCACTGAACATCACGACAAAAAGAACATTACATTTTTGGATGTTCTTATACATAAGTTGCCTGATGGGACTTTGGACAGTGAAATGTATAGAAAGTTCCCTCAATATAATTCAGTTCTGCATGCTTCCAGTTACCATCCACCACATATCACTAGGAACATTCCCAAATCTCAGTTTATAAGGGCCAAACGTATCTGTTCCAAGCCACATACATTTTGTTTGAATGAAAGGGACCTAACGGACAGGTTCAAACAATGAGGATACAAAGTTGGTAATATTACAATGGCCAAAAACCAGGTACACAATATGGATAGGTCAGATTTACTTCAATACAGAGACAACACTGCTGCTACATCAACTACACTTAGATTTGTTACTACCTATGCTCGTAACACCAACTGCTTGCTGGATAGTGTTCATAGGAACTGGAATATTCTCCAATCTGATTACAATATTGCTAATTTCATTCCGGACAGATGTACTTTTTCATATAGAAATGGAAAAAATTTGAAATCCTATTTTAATCATTATAAGCGTTGTGACAGCAAACTTTCTTTACACAAACAGACTACATTGTCAGGCAAAGCCTTATATGGATTTTTTCCATGTGGTCATTGTTCAAATTGTAAATATGTGACTACATCTAAGGCTTTTTCTAGTAGAAATTGCTCCAGGGTTTATGATTTAGGCTTTTTTGCCAACTGTAGCAATGATTGGGTTGTTTACCTTGCTACCTGCCGTTGTGGAGCATTCTATATAGGGCAGACGTCTCGCCCACTAAGATCACGGATTTCAGAACATATGAGCAATATTAAACATAAAAAAATTACAAATGCTTTGTACAAACACCAATTAATGCATCCCACTGCGGAGTTTAATTTTATGGTGATTGATGTTATTCATGGGAATCGCTTGAATAAAACTGAATGGCATAATATCTTAAATAATAAAGAAAAAAAGTGGATCATCAAGTTAGGGGGTTTATTCCCACCTGGACTTAATGAATATTTATGAATGTTCAACCAATGGGAAATGGCTCTATAGTATTTAAACAGCATGTTTTTTTGTGTGGTGCTTTTATACACTGAGGAAGGCTGTGTCTATCCAGCCGAAACCGGTTTGTTTGCTGTATGTATTTGTGAATACAAAGTTTTCTTGAAGTCAATCTTGCTGGCTCTTTGTGTTTTGTACTGGTCTGGTGTGTGGAGCCTGGCAATTGCTCACGTGCAGGGGACTTTTCTTTTTGATGTCCTGCAACTCAGACACATTCATATATGTAGTTAAAGAGAGACAGTTTCAAAACTACCTCTATTACTGGGTTAAAAGCCTATCAACAGACCGACCGTCAACTGTGTGGGAGTATCAGTATTTGTCAAGGATGCCATCACCTCACTAAAGATTACTAAGGACAATAAAATTCAACTCTTAGATGTGCAAATCACCCTAAACAAGACTAATTACTAGCTAGCTTGCTATCTTAACACCTTCTCTGAAATCCCCATTAAATCCAGCACCTTTCCAATGGGGGACTTCAGTTGTCCATCAGAAAAATGACTGATGCACAGTGCCACTGGCAGGCATGCCCCAAACTTCCTTGACATAACAAATGCCATTCTCTTTGTACAATTGGTTAATAAACCAGAAATAGTGTAGTGTTGAAAAAAAATGAAGCCAAAATGCCAAAAAATTCTTTTATTTAAAGATTATCAAAAAACATGGCAACTT
>NC_056732.1:1326313608-1326363608 GCF_019279795.1 Protopterus annectens
ATTTCCTGGTCAGAGAATCTTCATGTGGCAAGTGATCACACGCTTTCCGTTTCACCTGTTTCTCCTTAATTTGTTAGACTCAACTGTTCCATCATGCTGTGACCTTACCACTGTAGGATTTTTTATACTATATCCTTCACTTCTCAGGTAATCCCATAATTTCAGTTTCCATTTCTTTAACTTCCCCATTACTAATCACCTTTTCTGCTTTCCCCTTTTATTTTCTTATTTTCTGTATTGTGTAATTTTGTATATCCATATGCCTTTGCCTGCATATCTCTGCAACTATATTTGGTGCCATTTTTTGTATTGATTTGTTTTGCTTTCTCCTTTGCTTAAATATTGCACTATATTAAAGTGTTATACTTTCCCATGTTCATATTTCTTCCTTTCTGTTTTCCTTACTTTGGGGACCAATTGTTCCACCATGCTGTGACATAAACTGTGTTAGCCTTTCTACACTAAATCATTCACTTTGGAAGTATTTCATAACTTCAGCTTCTGTTTGTTTAACATTTACTTCACTAATCTTCTGTTTTACATTCCCCCTTTGTGATCTTATTGTTTGGGTTGTGAAAGTTTCCATACCTGGATATTTTGCCTGTATTTCTCTTCAAATATCTGTGGAGATGCTTTCTGGTATTGACTATTTTGGCTTTCTCCTCTACATAAATATTGCAACAAATCAAATCTCTCTTTCTTTCCTTCCCATGTCCATGTTAATTTTCATGCCTTTCAAAAATCGGTACTTTTCCGTTAACAGGGCAACACTTTCAACACCACTGTTCATGTGTAATCCAGTTCTTATAATGTCTGCTAACCACATATATGTAAAAAGTATTTCTTTTAATAATATATTGTAAAAAATACAAGTTATTTTTAAATTGTACACGTATCTGTTTAAGAGACGTCTTTAGCTAGTACACCCCGGGGATTACTTCTGTGTCTCTGCTCGCCAGTGGCACAGGAAAATAACTTTCTTGGGTGGCATAAGCCATGGAACCTTGATGGCTAGGCTTACGTAGGCCCTTGGGCCAATAGCCTAGTACCTACCTATGAACCTATTACAATTGAACAATGTTGTTGAAAATGTTGCCCGATAACTTACAAAAACAGAAAGTAAAAAACTAATACATTCATCATGTTTTTTTTAAATACTCAAAATATGCATATATATATATATATATATATATATATATATATATATATACATACATACATACAACATACAAACACACCTACACACACCACATTAATTGTATACGATGAACTGTTTTCCTTTGAAGTGTCTTATATTTCCTTGAAGCAGTTGTCAAGTCATGACCTGATTTGGTATCACACACCATTCCCCATTCATTTTGCTGGCTTCATATACGTAATGTAGTTTGACACCGTCTTACTTATAAAAAAAGAAGTATTTTATTTAGTTATACATCCGATTAAATTGTGAGGTACTTACTATGACTACTGGCACAGTGCATCAGAGCCGCTTTTATTTTGTGTTTACAATGAAGGACAGCGCAAGTGTATTTCAAGCGCAAAATGTACAAACTGCAAATTTTGCATGAAATGTGATAATATGTACCTAGCCTGTATTACATCTGTAACCATAACTAAAGGATGTCTGTTCTCCTTAATGTAGGATAGCAAGATGTTTTGGTACTTTATACAGAATGGGGAAAAGCAGCCCTTGTAAACTATAGGTATTTGTCGGTCTCTGTTACTGTTACTAGATAACGCTTTTTTTCTTAAAGTGCATAATTAGAAGAAGCTTTGTTTTAAAAAAAAAAATATTATTAATTTCATTATTCCACACACCCGTTAATATTAACATGAAAAATACATGGTTTCACATTACATTCGCAGCCCAGCTACCGCATTTCAACAGTTTCCCCGATAACGGAAAACGAATGAAAAAAATGCTGTTGCCCTGTTAACGGAAAAGTACCCAAAAATCTCTAGGTTTTGTTCTTAACATTTTTGCACTTCCTTGGTTGCTTCTTCTTCTTCTAAATGGCCCAACATTTTTGTCTATATAATAGTTTTCATGGATCTGTTGTATGAATGAACACAAAAAATACATGTGATAGTATTGATAGTTTTTCTTGTGCAAGTATATTTCTTTCCTCTGGTTTCTCTCTTGATCATTTTGAATATCTTCTATCTGGAAATTCTGGGCTTCTTGCATAATAGTAACAATACATAATTTCTTTCTTATCCTCAGTAGCACACTGTCATCTTTATGGCTCTTTTCCAGCCTGTCGGTTTTTGTGGACTACTACTTCTTTCTAAAATGGGGTAGGTCCATCCTCACCCTGAACCTGGCCTAACCCCATTGTTGGAATGTTTATGTGTCTTGAAGATTCTATGTTGTCAGTTTTTCACTGCGCGCATATAAGGATCAGGCACATGTTTATACTGGGACTTGTGTACCCAGTTCTCTTTTTTATTTTTTAAACTACTTGTGTCTGTGATATATGTTATATAAAATACATTGTATACAGCAGTGTCATACCCAGTAAAGTATAGTTTATTTAAATAGAAGCTCATTGCTAATCAATATCGATGTTTCCTACATTTCACTATAGCTGATTTTGCTTATTGTATGTATTTCTGGACTCCAACTTGTTCTTGTTACACAAATTTGTAAGGAAAGCAATTTCATGCATTTGCAACTCAATGGAATAAATCCTCATTGGAGGTTACCAGTCTAATGGCTCTAGAGCCTTTTTAAGCCTAGCTATTCATGCCCCAGTTTTCGTAGTTGTCAATGCCCAAGGACTAGAAAGACTTTGGTGTGTGCTTGTGCCTTAGACCATAAGTTGCTGCTTTCCATAAAGGCCACAGGTGACAAGCAGGGGTGAATTTATGATTTCTCATCCATTGGTACAAATGGTATTTAAATAAGCTTGAAGAAGATTTACATAAATGGAGTATCTTTTCCAGAAAAGTGGTAAAAACACACACCTGTTTCTCCAACATGTTTTGCTTATGCCACAGATGATGTTTAGATCCTTAGACTGGATAATTCTTGTGCTGTTTGTTTTGTGAATCTGTACCATATCCATTAAGGCTGGATCTGAGACGGTCTTGTAGGCTAGGTATGGATTGCCCCTCAGTAGTCTGTAGGAGACTGAGTACAGGGACAAGAGTTTGGGGTTTTCCACACAAGACATGTTTTTTACACCCTGTATTCTTTTAATGTGGATTTTCTGTGACCACTATAGTTGTTGGAAATGTCTGGTCAGGTACATGCTGAAGAGTGCAGTGTACTCAATTATTTGTCTAATCAGGGATAAGTATAGTAGGATTGTGATTTCCTTAGATCTGGATGCAATGCCATAACTTACAACTTGCCCCGCATAAAAGGATTTTCTCACCTCTGTGGACACATGGTGATCAAAGTTCAGGTTACTGTCAACCTGAGTTGTCAAGTCCCTTAACACTGGGTCGACTGTTAGGAGAGTGTTATCAATGTTGTAATTTGCAGGGGTGGTCAACTTCCCAAAGGGTTTAAATATGCATTTTCTGGCACTGAGTATTAGGTTCTGTTTCTGGCACCAGAGACTTGGCTCTCAGATCTTCCTTAAGGATATTTACATCTTTGGAGGAATCAGTCATTGCACCCAACTTGCAGCCATCTGCAGATTTGGTCACCCAAAGACCCTCTATATTTGCTATGACTTCAGAGAAGTGTATTTCAAACAGGAGAGGTCCAAGTGCTGAGTCCTGTGGAACACCACTAGTAGCAGGAGTAGTTGTGGAGATTCCCTACCCTAACTTCATGTGACTATTCATTAGGTTACATAGGGATTTATGTCTACATTTTTGAGTTTGTGTATAATACCCAAGTGAGATAGTTTGTTGAATGCCTTTACCAGATTGAGTACGTACTGTTTTGCCAATCATCCATGGTTCAAGTGGTCTTCTCACAGTAGTCCACTGGGTTTAGCAGGTGTGACCTACACTTGACGAATCCAAACTGGGATGGGTCCAGTGTTTGAAGATCTTCAATGTATCTGTTAGATCCATTATAACTTTTTCCATGGCCTTGCATAAAAGACTAGTCCAGGTTATGGCTCTGTAATTCCATGGGTCTGTTGATGGTCCACCTTTATGTAGAGGGATGACCATTGCAGCCCTATATTCCTTATGGATGAAGCCTGTCTGGAGGCTGTGGCTTAATAGAGGTTCTAGTTGGCCTGACATGTTATGTTTCAAACTATTTAGGAGGCATCCCTGGATGTTATCAGGGCCCTTTGCTGTAGTGTGTTTAGCTCTGGAGAGGGCAGTGAGGACCTGTTTAGTAACAGTAGGGGGATAAGTGGCACAGGGTATTTCCTATGGAGTAACTAGTCATCTTCGAGTCATATGGACTCTGTCTTCTACTTGTACGGTAATGCTGTTGTGTAACACTTTTGAGTAAAATTACTGTTCTCTGCTCTTATCTTGGACGTTGGTAACTACTTTAGCCATTTAAATGTTTCTATCAAGGCTTTTCTCTCTGCACTATAAGGTTGAGAGGTATGCCTTCAGTTATAACTGAAATGTCATGAAATCACAAGAAATTAATGGCTTTTGTTGCATGTGCATTCCTATATACTAGACAGACTTTTTGTGTCTAATTATCACTAGCCAGTACAACTTTATACATGCATAAGTAAGTTAACAGGCATACATATTCCATGTGAAATTTCAGTTTCATGTATTTTACAAAATAAAGTTAACAAGCAAGCAGTAATGTAAACTGCAAGTGAAATCAAGTGTGATATTTTGTTGCAAAGAGAAAATATGCTGATGAATCAAGAAAAAATCATCTTTAATACACGCTCATTAGTTCAAGGAAAAGCATTGCACATAAAACTATCAAAATAAATAAAAATGGAGAGATATTTCTATACAACATAGCCAACGTATTTATATTTATACATTTTACATATGTACATACATACAAATATTTCAGGCATGAGCAATAATGCTATTCTTGCCTGCAAAGTTGTAGTTACAGTTCGACCCAATTTCCATTTCTTATATTTTTTAAGTATCATCTTGCTTGAATTCCACTTCTGCATTTTCCCCAACTGTTTGACATTCCTTCAGAAAGTGGTATAATTCTTTATTCTATTTACAATTATCTGTTTATGTCTTGTACCATGGAGCTCACGTTGTGACTCAGAAAGGTCTGTCAGCCTACCACTTGCACGGTTATCAAGCTGCAATTAATAAGTACGCAAACAAATAGATGAATAAACAAATAAGGTGAAAAATAAATTATTTCAAACAAAGGTTAAGTTTAATCCATGGGACATTGAAGAGTACAGTGCACATCTATTTGTTGTTTTCATTACATATTGAAATAAACAAATGTTTGTTTACAGGTACCTTGTTATGTGAGTATAGAGTCGGTACTCTTACAGGACATAAAACACAATAGGGGTATTCAGAAAGGAAAAATAGCAGTGTGTAAAGCTAAACTATGCATTCAGGGTGTTGACATGCAGGGCATGTGCACTTCAGAGATATATGTCACAACCATGGTAGTATGAAAATTAGTGTGGTCAGTAGTATATATTAATGACCATATCATGACATTCAAATGAAATGGCTTACAGAAATACATTCATCAATAAACTGATATTTTTGTCTGCTTATATATATGCTATAAGCAGCATGCACATTTGTAAGATACTTGATAATTATATATTAGGTTGCTAAGTTCATAGGTGTATACTAGGCATGCAGTTTAAATGGCCATTAATAAGCATAGCCAGCTAAGCCCAAACACTGTTGAGTGAGTTAAGCACCATGCTATAGAACCCCAAAGAGGATTTATGATTTCCAGGCCATTTGTTCAGAATATTACTAAATACAGATCATGTCTAGGATTGCTTGACGTGCACAGGAAGTTTATTCAATAAGTATAGGATTCCTTGGGATAGAAATCTGTTGTGCCAGTCACGTTCCATTTCTCTGTCTACAAAAGATTACAATCTAGGGTGGAATTGGCCACGTACCATATGGATGGACAGCAGTCTGTCTGCTGAAGAATGGTATACAGAGCAAGAACTGCACGCATCAAAAATGCCATTTGAACACTTGATACAAGTATCACAATGAATAGTAGGCAACAGTAAGGATCGTGGAAGGGTGTACAGCTCAGCAAATTTTGTAGCCTCAGTGTAAATATAATAATTTTGGCTTTAACACACAGTTTACGTTATACCTTTTGTACCAGAATACATTGGGTCTATATTGCGAACGTGAAAAAACGTATGAGGGAATACGAAGACGTCGACCCATATTGTGCGTAGTATGGAAATCCCGAATGTAAAAAAAACGCGATTTGTTTTGGTTGGCCCGTCTGCGGTATAGCTCCGTAAGGTAAGTGTGCGATAGATAGGACTTTAGTGTTAGGATTTGGGTTAAGGTAAGTGTATAGACAGGTAATGTATGTAAGGTTTAGTGGAGTGTTAGAAGTAGGGTTATTTTAAGTGTATGTATGTGTATTGTTTGTTTTGTTTGGGTGTATGTCTGTAGGGGAAGTGTGCGGTAGTTATGGACCTTAGGGTTAGGGAGGGGTTAAGGATAGTGCATAGATAGTTGTGTATGTGGGGTTTAGTGTAGTGTTGAAGGTAGGGTTTTGTTAAATGTATGTATGTGGATTATTTATTTTGTTTGGGTGTATGTGTGTAGAGGATGTGTGCTGTAGTTACGGACATTAGGGTTAGGGAGGGGTTAAGGATAGTGCATAGTTAGTTGTGTATGTGGGGTTTAGTGTAGGGTTAGAGGTAGGGTTTTGGTGCTTTACTTTAGGTTAGAAGTAGGGTTTGGTTAGTGTATATGTGTGGTTTATTTATTTTCTTTGGGTAGGTAGTATGTAGCAGGTGGTGGGGTTGGCCGACTATGACAGTTCGATATTTGTTTTTTCGCGGTTTAGTGTGTTCGGGATTTTTGCAGTATAGATGTTGACATTTAGGTATTCGGGAATAGGGTTTTTCGCTTTGGTAATATAGACCCACTACATTGCAGGTAATGTCAGAATGTTCCATGAGGTGATATATAAGACGGGTGTTTCCATTCACATGGAAGAGCACCAGCAAGGTTCCAGGTGATCAAACATGCAGGAAGCTCCTGTCAACAAAAGTATTGTTGGAAGGTGCAATATGTGTCTTACAGGTAACACCCAGGTTCTGCAAATAAAAGACAGTAATGTTAGGCATGGTAGAAGAGGTTATTTTTCAGCTATCTTTCATAAGCATTGCACTTCCATCTTCCTAATTTATTGATGTTCTCCCACTAAATCCTTGCCCACTTTACATGAGAAGCTGCCGCTATGCTAAATGAGTGTGGAATCTAACTGAGCGTGAGGTATATGTTTGGGGTCCAAACTTCATCACTCCACTGCTTTCTTCAATGCAGCCCTCACCTGAAGCTGGGTAAACAGGTTAGCCTTCTCAAGGCAGAGAACTGCTCCTTATTAAGTACGAGTCTATGATGAAACTGTGGGAGTGGACTTATATGTTGCAGGCACAGTGTTTTGGTAATGTTGTAGGCACTGTACTACTTTGCATTCTGTGGCCCCTGAAGCTGGAGTCAGCCACTGGTTCTTCACCTCTTGATCACTCATAGGTTGTGCCTGTTTATCCTTAGAATATTCTTAGTTTGACCAGCTAAATGCTCCAGATAGGACTGCTAAACAGGCTATAAAAAACAATCTGTTGTGTTACTGATGACATATATTTTGGAGTTTGTCCCATAAAGTTCACACTGCCTCCCCATGGCTTTGTGCAGCCAGCTGATAGCTTGCCAGGTGTAATGCTGCCTTCAACTTCTTTTAAATCAGCCTCTAACAGTAGCAGGGTGTGTACCCTCCATTATTTTACTGTTATGAGCTATACAACTGGATAACCTTGCATCTTCCTAGTGTCTCAATAGTGCTGTAGTACCCTTTTTAGGCCACCTAATTACCTGTACTGAGGGTGTTTATTATCTGTTATTCTCATATGTCCACTGATACAGTGAATGAAGCTGTACCCACACTGGTACTGGTGCTGTTTCCAGTGCCATTCTCTTGAACTTGAGCCCAGTGTGAAAACAACATGGTGTAAAATGTCCAATTATTCTTCACTTCACCCTTTTTGCTGATTGCTCGCTGCCTGAACTATACATATGTTGTCTAATGGTACATTGATGTCTACATGTAATTACTCTTGGCCACCTGTTGCTGAGCTTGCTTCCTCCTAAGTACCTCCCACCACCAAATTCTTAAGGATACTGCAACAGTTATCCTGAAAAAAATGAAATGTAGTCTGAGGGCGTGCCAACACTCAAGTAAGATCATCTCTAAAAATTTAGACTGAAGGCAAGAATACTCTTGTTTGACAGGTTCATAGGTGGTTACTAGGCTACTGACCCAAAGGTCTTTATAAGTCTAACCGTGTGTACCCAATATAATACTAGAGAAACTCAATATAAAGGATCTAGCCTAAACTCAAGATCTTAGCAATGGCTGCCCATATCTAGGAGGGTCATAGGTGAAATCCCCAACAAGGAATTTATGCTTTCCCATCCAGTCATCCAGGCTACACGGTTATAGCCCAGGGGGTCTGTATAATGTGAATTGGTAGCCTATTTCTGAGGAGTGGCAACCTCTAAGAGACATATCAGGTCCTATTTATGTCTCAGACCAGGTTAAGGTCCCTGGAGCAGGTGACCCTTGTCTCATTGGACTTGGGGATGTGCAGCATTTTGATTGGTTATGGATCTGAGATTGCTCTGTAGGCCAGGCACAAGTCTCCTCTACGTAGTCTGTACGCTACTGAGTACAGTGACAGTGACTTCAGTCTGTCAGTGTATGATATGTGCTGGAGACTCTGAATTTTCTTGGCTAGAAATCTCTGAAGTCTCTCAAGTTGCTGCAGGTGCCAGGTAAGGTACATACAAAGGGAGCACTGTACTCAATTATTGGCCTACTGAGGGTCGAGTACAGGGGAGTTATGACCTGTTTCGCACTTGAGGCAATGCCTTTGCTAATGAGGTGAGCAGCATAGAATGCCTTCCTTACCACAGTAGATACATGGTTGTCAAAGTTTAGGCTACAGTTGCGGTCCCAATTCTCTCACTACTGAGTTGTTAATGTAGGGTATTCTTATTTATATGATAGTCTGCAAGGATATCATTTTTACCAAATGGAATGATAATGCATTTTTTAGCACTGAGTTTGAGTCCACGGCTTTGGCACCAATTATTCATTTGTGTAAATCCCTCTTTAAGTATATTGACATCATTTGGGGATTGAATGTTTACACCCAATTTGCAGTCATCAGCAAAGTTCGTCAGCCACAGCCAGTCTATTTTTGCCTGAACGTCTGTGAAGTATATTCCAAACAAAAGGGATCCAGCACTGACCCCTGTGGAATCACACTGATGACACATATGTTGGTCGAGGTAAAGTCGGCAACTTTGACTGAGTATGATCTGAAGGTGAGCCAGTTAGCAACCCACCTGACAACATAAGAGTTGGTATTCAAATGGGAGAGTTTATTCATGATGCCCTAATGTGTGACTGTGTCGAAGGCCTTTGCAAAGTCAAGGTAGGTTTTATGCACATATTTGCCTTCATTTATGGCTCTGGTGATGTTTTTGTAGAAGTCTACCAGGTTTAACAGGCATGACCTGTTTTTGACAAAATCAAAATGTGTCAAATGAAGGGTTTGGAGATCACCTATGTTCTTATTGATAGGGTCCATGATGATTCGTTCCATGGCCTTACAGATAAGGTTGGTTAAGCTTATGGGTCTATAGTTTCTGTAGTTTGAGTCACAATTTTAATATTCTTGTCAAGTGGCATACAACAAATGGAAAAAAAACTCTTACTTGTAAAACTAGCAATAAAGGGTCAGTGACGCGAATGCTGTTAGGAACATACAACTACCTCCTGCATGCCAGCGTATGAGTGTGTGCATGGTTAAATGTATATATCCACCAGCACACCACACATATAGAAGTGGGTACATCTGTATGCATAAGAAGACACACACAATTCTGAGGTGTGTGTGTGTGTGTGTGTGTGTGTGTGTGTGTGTGTGTGTGTGTGTGTGTGTGTGTGTGTGTGTGTGGATCTATAACAACATAAAGATATACAGCAAATCCATTTTGAACAACCAAAGCAATGCACATGATAAACACATAATGACACATGACAAATGCATTTATTTACTTAATTGTCTACTTTCCAACTTGATAAGAGGGTAAGGGGTCTCTTCCACACAACCATCTGAGTCACAAAAGAAGCAAGTTTGAGAACGTTATGAGAATTCCAATATTAACAGTGAAGTATACCACTAAAACAGTTAGGTGCACTCAGGGTTGCCAGATTTCCGACTGGCCAGGTAGGGGCAAAAAAAAAAAAAAAGGTCTTTCACTATAAGTGAAGACTAAAAAAAAAGGGTCTTCCACGTCTTTAATGCGGAACATTACAGTTCCGCATTAAACAGAAGTAGCTCTGTGTTTATTTTTATAAATAAACACAGAGCTACTTCTGTCTAATGCGAAACATCGCAGTTCCACATTACACAGAAGTAGCTCTGTTTTGCGATTTTTTGATTGGCCCGTATAAGTTCCGCATTAAACAGAAGTAGCTCCGTATTTAGCGATTTTTGATTGGCCCATATGCCGGCATACAGGCCAATCAAAAATCGCTAACCACGGAGCTTCTTGTGTTTAATGCGGAACTTCCGCATTAAACACAAGAAGCTCTGTGTTTAGCGATTTTTGATTGGCCCGTATGCCGGTATACGGGAGACTGCCTGGGATTTAAACCGACAGTGCGGGACTCGGGATCAGGCTGCTGATATTGGGACAGTCCCACCCAAATAGGGACATCTGGCAACCCTGGGTGCACTGCATACAAAGTTTTAATAAAATACATGCATTATTACATATCCAGCATATACAAATTTGACAGACATTCAAGAATGCCTTGAATTGCAAACCGGTCAGTAAGACATAGCAACGTAATGGTATTACAACCACATGAATATAAACAGATTACATATTGCATGCATACTCGTGTACACAGATAGGAAAATGTAGGGAAATATAGAAACTACATTTGCCTCAACTTTCAAATGGTAACCAGTGTAACTCTTCTGCAGTCAGACATTCAGGGAAAGAATTTTAACGCAGTGCAGGGAAGAAAAATAAAACAAATTGAGTTGAATGGAATCAGTATTATACATACAGTTACTGTGTGATTCCTGAAGGGTGTCAGATAATGGGAAAATGCTTTTAGTACAGTAACAATATTCCATTTCAAAGCTGACTGAATGATTCTTATTGAAATGTTAAGAGATTTTATTCTTCTAGAATCTTAGGACATTTGCAAAGCAGTGGGTTTGTTTCCAAGATGCAAATGTTCAAAGCAATGCTATAAATGTATGCCTGCATGAGTGCATGCACTAATAAGCAACACTTTTTCTGAACATATGAAAAATAATTACCAGTGAAGTGAAAAAAAGCAAGTAACAAAATAAATAAAAAAAATACAATTGCCAAGACTGGGATAATCATTCCACCAAGTTTTACAAAAACAAGCACATTCTAAAGATGTAATTTCAGTGCTGCAAAGGCTGCAGATCAGAGTGTGACTAGATCAACTAATCTAATAGCCTAAGGGTGGGGAAGGGAAAATACAAAAGAACAAATGGCAAACTCTTAGCAGTTCCTAATAATAACCATCCCACAGTGAAGTTTGTGACATCTGTCCTACAGTACGTTAACAAGCTTCTCTGAAAATCGTGCCTCTGTGTGAATATGAGACTTACACTGCACTAAAAGATAAACAAAGTACTCTAGCAAGCAAATGACTTTAGAAACAAAATAATGCCCATTTAAAAGTATTGCATTACTGCTGTGCTTATAGCAGCAACAGCAGTAGTCCGGTTATTAAATGCCTGAAAGGTTACTTTTCTCAATGGCAAATGCACAGATTAAACTAATGAATGGCTCACAAGGAGAGCTGTTGTCAGCAGAACTGCAATTTGAGATGGAATTTGGTTAACACCTTTGAACCTTCCTGCAGGCACTCTTCCCCCACCCCCCTCAGCCAAAGGTGAGCATGCTCAGAAAGGTAAACCTGAAATGTAAACAAAGGCAGAATCAAAACAAAAAATCCCTGGGATTGTCCCTTTAACACAGCTTGTAGAGCACCAAATACATTAAGGTTAACACTGAACATGCCCCCACCCCTCCAAAAAAAGGTATACACATTTTCACTCTAAATTACTTCTTGCAAATCACTAAAAGCTACTCTAAAATGAATTAGAATGCAGAGCAGACCCCATTTACCTCTGAGCACTGCAGTTAACAAATAAATCTATAGCATTAGTTTAGTTTACCCCAACAGAACAATGCAATAAAAAACAGGCCAACAGCAGCACCGCCCATAATCACATTAAAATCAAAGCAGTACATTTTAACCTTATTGAAGTCCGCATTAAAAATATACACATTTCCACTTCTAAACATGCCCCCCAAAATAAATAAGTAAAACTAAGCAAACAATTTCCCTTTTGAAAGTACAGTTAGAATGCACAGCAGACCCAATAGACCTCATTTACCTCTGCGCACAGCAATTAAAACAAATAAACCTGTAGCATTAGTTTACCCAAGAGAAAGATGCAATAAAAAAAATGGTCCCAACAAAACCTACTGAAGACCGCATTAAAAGAAAATACACACATTTCCACTAATGAATATGCCCGTCAAAGAAAAATAAAGTTAAGCAAACATACGTCTTCTTGCAAGACATCACTTAACAGCTAGTGTAAAATAAATTACAATGCACAGCAGACTCCATTTACCTCTCAGCACAGCAAGTAAGAAAAATAAAACCTATAACAGTAATTTACCCAGCACAATGATGCAATAAAGAACAGGCCCAAGTAACAGCAGCATAGTTTACCTATGAATGTGTTCCCTCAAAAAATAAAAAGTTACGCACATGCACATCACATTTGCACTTTTAAAAGTTGTTTAGTGACTTGCAAGAACACTATAAAAAATACCCAAAGCAGTATATCTTAACTTCTTGAAGACAGCATTAAAAAAATAAATTGCACACCTTTCCACACAAAAACGTGCAAACTGTCCTGAAACATTTGCATCTGTAAACCCAAAGTACCTTGAAAAAGCCACAATTACAATAGCAATACATTACATTTATCCGTGAAGATTGCTCCCACCAGAAGATTGCTCCCACCAGAAAAAAAATATATTCTACACACACATTTTGGCCTTTAAAATGTCCAATGGAGATGACTTTTCTGGATTACTTGGTCTCACTTCCAATGGTGATGACATTCTGAAATCACTAAGCCTCACTTCCAGTCATGATGATGATGATGTTGAGTCACTTAGCCTCACTTTCAGACATGTTGGTTATCACTGTTTTTTCATCTAATACAGGCTGTGATTGGCTATATGCCGCAGTGGTACGGCGGTAGCATTGTTACCTCACAGCAAGAGGTTCTCCCGTTCGATTCTCGGCTTGGCTTGGGAGTGCCTTCTGTGTGGAGTCTACATGTCCTCCCCGCGGTTGGGTAGCGTTCGAAAGACATGCGTGCGTAAATGGGCATGCCTTCTTTGAAGGTTGGGCATCGAGCTGGCACCTCGGCATTTCGTAAAAATCTGGAAAAAAAACGTGAGCCAGATGAACGATCCACCAGAATGCTAAAATAATTAGAAATCCACTTCACAACATGTAAATACGATCAACCACTGAAAAATTTATTTTAAGCAACAGAACGATCCTGCTTTTCGTCAGCGACACTTCGCCAACTTCATCAGAAGTTAGAATTTAAAATAATGCGCCACTTCCTGTCAAAAAGCACAGCAGTCCTCCACAACTTTTTAAGAGATGTACCCACTGCACAATGCTTTAAATGCAATATACAAAGGATGGAGCTAGCTCCAATTTTTCAGTGGTTGATCGTATTTACATGTTGTGAAGTGGATTTCTAATTATTTTAGCATTCTGGTGGATCGTTCATCTGGCTCACATTCTTTTTCCTGGTTTGCTGTCATTTTGGAGTTGTAGAGCGATTTCGTAAAAATCTACTGCCAATCATTAGCGGACTGGAGTTCCACTGTGGTGACCCCCTTACCGGGAAAAGCTGGAAGACAAACAACAACACAGGCTGTGATTGGCTCATCATTGATAAAGAATGGAGTGATGTTGTTGGCATCTCTTCAATGTCTGTCATCGGGGAGGGCCTTCTTGATATGCAACACATGAATCCAAGTGAGTGATCCTTCACATCGAATGGTTGCAGATGTTATAAAGAAAACGAGGAAGGAGCTTTTCAATCTTGGCTGAAGAGTGTGTCATCTGGAGAAGGACTTGACAAACACAAGATCTCCAGGGTCAACATCATGATAAGAGGCAGAGTATGGCTATCATTGTGTTTTGATAATTTGAGACTGAATATGCTGCATAACAGACAGAAAGAAGACACTTGCAAGAAAGAAAAATAGACTCTTCAACATCCTGAAACTCCAGATTTTTGGGCAGTGGTGTAGCCAGCATTCCCATAATATTCCCATTCCCATGGGTCTTCCCATAAGAATTTCAAGGGGAGAATATTTTCTAGGACTGCTAACTACACTACATACAATAAATAACACTAGAGGCAATGCCACTGGCCATTTAAGGCCAATTTAGCCATTCTAGTTTTTAAAGTCTGATTAATTATTTCAACAATTCCTTAAGCTCCTGTGCAGTTAATAATATTGCATATTCACCTTCAAAACCTTAAAGTCTTGCTGTACTACATGGAGTACTTCTGAATGAATACAAGGAACACCAAATCTGGGCATAATTTCTTGTAGCAGCTTTTTGGCAAGCATATTCACATCATTCCTAGTACATGGGTAAGCTTCGACCCAACCAGAAAAAAACATCTACAGTTACTAAAGCATACTTATATTTCCGACACTTTGGTAAATCAATAAAAATCTCACTGTAGACAATAGAAAGGTCCCCTTGGCTTTTTTAAAGACTGTGAAGGGACAGGAACACTTTTCGACACATTTTACTTTACACAGATAGTACAAATATATGCAAAATACTAAATGATTTTTGGGGATTTAAGGGGCTTACCAATCAGTCAAAAAAAGAAGTTATGTCTTACCATAACATTCCATCTGTGTTGTCCATCTTCATTTCCATTAACCTGTAGGTCTTGGTTCCAATCCTCGGAGCTGACTGGCTGCTCTCCAAGCTTAAGATTCAAGACTTGAGCTCCTCCCTTCTATCCATAATGCCCTGCTCCCACACACTACTTCAGACCGAGTTTGCCCCGACTATAGAAACCAAAATTTTTACCCCATATAAAGACCAATCATCCAAGACCCTTAGAAGAAAGATCAGGAGCTCGACCTGAAGGAACCGAGTTCCTCTGAAAGTTCCACCAGGTCTCCCAAAGACTGGAAGGGGAAAGGGGGAAGGCATAGTTTAAATTAATATGTGCCACTTAAACCCAAGCTTAAATCCAGACCCTTGTTTAGATAGTTTTTCTCTTCTTTTTAAATGTATCACTAATAAAGTGTGCTTATCTATTTATGTAATCTTTTCTGTATATTTTTATACATACACTTTTACAAATATAAAAATGTTATATCTAAAGTTGCATTTAAAAGACTGTGTATTACATATGTATATGTGTTTATATATATATATATATATATATATATATATATATATATATATATATATATATATATATATAATGTGTGTGTGTATATATATACAGGGGCGGCTCGTGGCATAGGGCTGCCGGACTGCAGCCCCCTCAAAAATAAAAAAGAGAAAGAAAATGAGAAAGAAAAATGAAAAATAAAAAAAAAATTATTTTACTGGAGTTTGTGCTTTTTAATTTACAATGTTTATTTGTGTGTATGGTGCTTATGCTTTACTGGAGTTTGTGTATGGTGCTTATGCTTTACTGGAGTTTGTGTATGGTGCCTATGCTTTACTGGAGTGTGTGTAGTTTGTGTATGGTGCTTATGCTTTACTGGAGTTTGTGTATGGTGCTTATGCTTTACTGGAGTTTGTGTATGGTGCTTATGCTTTACTGGTGTGTGTGTGTATGGTGGTGTGGTAGGGAATGCCTCAGGCTTGAACCCTGTACCCTGTATGCAGGTGTTAAAGACTTGAGTTCCCTACCCACCACCATTTGTAAAAAAATTTCAGATTTTTGCCTCATATTCGATCTGATCTGTTCCTCATAATATCTGTGGTTTGTAAATGTTGCAATGCTTGATATTTGATGGTGTAGTAGTAGCATTGTTGCCTCCCAGCTGTAGGTTCTTGGGTTTGATTCTTGGCTGGGGTTCCTTCTTTGTGGGGTCTGTATCTTCTCCCTGTGTTTGTGTGGGTTTGCTTTTGTGTCCTCCCATGTTACAAAGACATGTCTGCATTATTTCTTCCTGGGCCTCTGCTGAAAATTGTTCATTTGTTCCAAGTCAGACTGTCCTGATTAAAAAATGTTAAATAAAATTGACAGGCATTTGAATTTCAGACTTAAGGGTTTCTGAATTTTTAATTCCTTGCATATTTGATGGTGCAGTGGTAGTATTGTTGCCTCACAGCTATAGGTTTTCTGGTTTGATTCTTGGTTGGGGTGGCTTCTGTGTGGAGTCTGCATCTCCTCCATGTGTTTGTGTGGATTTGCTCTGGTGCCCTGCCATTTTACAAAGACGTGTCTGCAGTTTTAATCCCTGCTGAAAATTGGTTTTGTTCTGTCCGCAGTAAAATTGACAGGCATTTGAATTTCAGACTTCAGGTTTCTGAATGTTTAATTCCTTGCATAATTGATGGTGTGGTGGTAGTATTGTTGCCTCACAGCTATAGGTTTTCTGGTTTGATTCTTGGTTGGGGTGGCTTCTGTTTGGAGTCTGCATCTCCTGCCTGTGTTTGTGTGGATTTGCTCTGGTGCCCTGCCATTTTACAAAGATGTGTCTGCAGTTTTAATCCCTGCATCTCTGCTGAAAATTGTTTTTGTTCTGTCCGCAGTAAAATTGACAGGCATTTGAATTTCAGACTTCAGGTTTCTGAATGTTTAATTCCTTGCATAATTGATGGTGCAGTGATAGTATTGTTGCCTCACAGCTATAGGTTTTCTGGTTTGATTCTTGGTTGGGGTGGCTTCTGTCTGCATCTCCTCCCTGTATTTGTGTGGATTTGCTCTGGTGCCCTGCCATTTTACAAAGACGTGTCTGCAGTTTTAATCCCTACGTCTCTGCTGAAAATTGTTTTTGTTCTGTCCGCAGTAAAATTGACAGGCATTTGAATTTCAGACTTCAGGTTTCTGAATGTTTAATTCCTTGCATAATTGATGGTGCAGTGATAGTATTCTTGCCTCACAGCTATAGGTTTTCTGGTTTGATTATTGGTTGGGGTGGCTTCTGTCTGCATCTCCTGCCTGTATTTGTGTGGATTTGCTCTGGTGCCCTGCCATTTTACAAAGACGTGTCTGCAGTATTAATCCCTGCGTCTCTGCTGAAAATTGTTTTTGTTCTGTCCGCAGTAAAATTGACAGGCATTTGAATTTCAGACTTCAGGTTTCTGAATGTTTAATTCCTTGCATAATTGATGGTGCGGTGGTAGTATTGTTGCCTCACAGCTATAGGTTTTCTGGTTTGATTCTTGGTTGGAGTGGCTTCTGTTTGGAGTCTGCATCTCCTGCCTGTGTTTGTGTGGATTTGCTCTGGTGCCCTGCCATTTTACAAAGATGTGTCTGCAGTTTTAATCCCTGCGTCTCTGCTGAAAATTGTTTTGTTCTGTCCGCAGTAAAATTGACAGGCATTTGAATTTCAGACTTCAGGTTTCTGAATGTTTAATTCCTTGCATAATTGATGGTGCGGTGGTAGTATTGTTGCCTCACAGCTATAGGTTTTCTGGTTTGATTCTTGGTTGGGGTGGCTTCTGTTTGGAGTCTGCATCTCCTGCCTGTGTTTGTGTGGATTTGCTCTGGTGCCCTGCCATTTTACAAAGATGTGTCTGCAGTTTTAATCCCTGCGTCTCTGCTGAAAATTGTTTTTGTTCTGTCCGCAGTAAAATTGACAGGCATTTGAATTTCAGACTTCAGGTTTCTGAATGTTTAATTCCTTGCATAATTGATGGTGCAGTGATAGTATTGTTGCCTCACAGCTATAGGTTTTCTGGTTTGATTCTTGGTTGGGGTGGCTTCTGTCTGCATCTCCTCCCTGTATTTGTGTGGATTTGCTCTGGTGCCCTGCCATTTTACAAAGATGTGTCTGCAGTTTTAATCCCTGCGTCTCTGCTGAAAATTGTTTTTGTTCTGTCCGCAGTAAAATTGACAGGCATTTGAATTTCAGACTTCAGGTTTCTGAATGTTTAATTCCTTGCATAATTGATGGTGCGGTGGTAGTATTGTTGCCTCACAGCTATAGGTTTTCTGGTTTGATTCTTGGTTGGGGTGGCTTCTGTGTGGAGTGTGCATCTCCTGCCTGTGTTTGTGTGGATTTGCTCTGGTGCCCTGCCATTTTACAGAGATGTGTCTGCAGTTTTAATCCCTGCGTCTCTGCTGAAAATTGTTTTTGTTCTGTCCACAGTAAAATTGACCGGCATTTGAATTTCCAACTTCATGTTCTTCAGAATACATAGTAGCACAACCTTTTTTTTTTTTTTAGCAATTTTCAAAGTTTATAAGATGAATATTTTAAATTTGTCCCTATTTTTGGGACTCTATTCCCCCATTATTGGCTTCGTCCAGGTTTATGTGCTAAGGTTGACAGCTATGGCAAGAACTGAATTCACTGAATATGTTTGAGGGCTGTATTCCCTCATTACTGGGTTTGTCCAGGTGTTTTGTACTAAGAGGTTGACAGCTATGGTGAGAACTGAATTCACTAAATGATAGCCATTTAAGTTTCAGTCTTCCTCTCTTTTACAAAGCAGCTGATGTGGCGTAGTGGTATGTTACTCTGACTGTTTTTTGCTCAGGGACCTTGGCAGTAAAATATATGGTGGCAACACAACATTTTATTCTAGCAACTTTCCAAGATTATACAAGCAATGTTTAATGTGTCCCTGTTTTTGGGCTTTTGACCCCCCCCCCAATACATTTTGGCTTTTTCCAGTTTTCTTGAGCTGCAGTTGAGATGCAGTTGAGTATTGAGTAGATTTTACAAGGAACTGAGAGCTGCAGGGAATAGAAGTTTAGTGCTTTGCCAAGTTAATACTATAGCACAACAGGCTGTGTACTTGCTTTTGATGCAGAAGGTTGTGGGTTCTACTCCCACTAGGGGTAGATGCTGCCGTACTGCGAATGTTCACCTTGGTGAAGATACTAACTATGAGTTCGTTATCAGTTTGCCATCCATTTCCTCTTGCAATATTATTACTAGCTTATCATTTTTTAATGTAATATAGACAATTTATTCCTGAGGGCAACAGACACTTTATATTTCGATGAAACCATGAAATATAAAGGTGATTGCTAGCAGCAACCACTTCATTAGTTACAGATTTCTTTAATGTGGAATTATTTAGATGACTGACTTCAGAGATTGTGCATATTTACTGATAATGGACTGTAGAATTGTGCATATTTACTGATAAAGGTGGACTGTAGAATTGTGCATATTTACTGATAATGGTGGACTGTGGAATTGTGCATATTTACTGATAATGGTGGACTGTGGAATTGTGCATATTTACTAATAATGGTGGACTGTGGAATTGTGTATATTTACTAATAATGGTGGACTGTGGAAGTCTGAGTAGACTTTTATGATAAATGTTCTCAACTGGGCAGTTTTGCCATTATGGGTGCATATGGTTTGTTTCATTGCTTACTGGAAAAAATGTTCAAAACAAATTTAAAACATCCTGTAACAAGTGTACTGTATTGTACAAGGAATATAATTTTAGTACAATGAGGAAGGTGTATCAAAGAGCACATGTATGTTTCATATGCAAGGAGCTTATGATTCGAAAACAGCCCAAAATTAATCTTTATCTGCCACTGGCAAAATGTATTTTCTTTGAATGTGGGTTTCAATGCTGTTTCAATGAATGTGAGTTTCAAGGGCAGAGAAGTTTTAATGCTAAGTTTTCATTGTGAGACTGCATTGCTTTGTTTAACAGATGACTTAGTGTTTGTGCTGTAAACTACAAAATAAAACTTTCAAATGAAGTCCAACTCATCATAGAAGTAAAGCAGTATGCACATTAGTGTTTATGGTAAATGGAGTGAAATAGCCAAGTATAATGGTTCATTGGAATGGCTGCAGAGGCTCCATTCAACCATTATTTTGTCAGGGGGGGAAGGGCAGCAAACTCAGACAGGCCCAGCTGAACTATACCTCCCAACTGTCCAGATTTTCAAAGAATGAATAG
Organism: Protopterus annectens; assembly: GCF_019279795.1. Taxonomy (NCBI): domain Eukaryota; kingdom Metazoa; phylum Chordata; order Ceratodontiformes; family Protopteridae; genus Protopterus; species Protopterus annectens. Next base: position 1,326,334,034 of record NC_056732.1, read on the forward strand.
ATTTTTGCTTCTTATTTTTGGTTTGTTCATAAAATTTGTAGTTTTAATTCCTAAATGATTTGCCAGAAGTCACTCTAAGTTTCAGACTTCATAACCTTCAGAAAAATGCATGTTAAAGTAAGAGCTGTTCTATCAACTGTCTCAATTTATACAAGAGCAATTTTAGTACTGTTTATATGTGCCCCAATATATTTGGCCTTGTTCAGATTTACTGCATTAACAGGTTGAGAGGTACATGCAAATAAATTGCTTTATAGAATTAGGCATAGCCAACCTCTCAACTGTCCCCAATTTTTGGCTCAAAATGTTGCTCTTCCCCTTATAATCCCTCCATAAAATAGCAATTTTGGAAGAAAACATGGAGGGTTTACAATTAAGAAATAACTGTAATAATCAAAGTTATAGATTACTTGAAATGCATGTAGATTCTTTTATATTTTGTCAGCTGCTCAAGGTAGCAGTACTAATATTAAAGTGTCCCTTCTTTGACAGGTAGCAACTGTATTGTGTGTCTATTTTATATTTTTGCATCACGTTTTGTCCATTTTTCATAAAATTGTGTTTTTGGCAAATTAGTGACATCACTAAAGACTGAAGTTAGAAAATGACAGACATTTGAGTTTCAGATTTTATACCCTTCAGAAAATTCATACTAATGCAAGACCTATTCTATTATCTTTCTAAGTTTATTAGAGCAATATTTAAAAATTGTCCTTATTGTTGGGCCTTTGTCCCACTTCTGTGTATGGCTTTGTCCAGATTTCTTGCTCTTGAGGTTGAGAGGTATGACAAATGTGTCAGGGCCATCACAGTCAGCCAGAGAGATTTCAAATTGTGACATGCTTGTTGCACCCCACTCCCCATGTAGTGACTCTGGATGTGTCCAAGCAAGGCAAGGAGTAGTTGTATCTACCTTGGATGGGAGGACACACTGCATAAGTACTACAGTGGCTTTTCATCTGTCCTTGATTTTGCAGAATGGTCTGGTTTCTGTCATATTTTTGTACTGTTGATTTATGCTTATTACTCAAAGTGCCTGTTGCTCTGTGTTTTTAGAAGCAATGCTTTAATGACCATAAGGTAAGCTTGTCTGAGATCGTAAGATGCAAGTAAGCTTTAATAAGCATACTGTTAAAGAATTGCCAACATTGAAAGCCTTTCTGTTGTTGCCATGCAGAGAATACTTGACTACATAATGTATAAGCCTTGGGTATTAAAGGACAGGATTCCATTATTTTAAAAAGCTCATTACACTTGTTGGAGACTTCCAGTCATCTCTACAGACTTTACCCGTAAACTAAACAGAATGCCAATCATGTGTGGTCCATAACCTGTACAGTAATCCTTTAAGCAATGTATCTTGAGCTTGTTTCTTGTTTGCTTTTCATTTTTTCTTTTATCATGTTTTCCCCATGAAACAAGTTGTCAGGCAGCAGGTCTTTTTGGATAAGAAACATTTTTACAAGTGGGGCATCACATAGATTTCTACTTTCAGCATGTTACTTGGTACTTTAATAAAGCTGAATATATTATAATTAGGACTGCAGTGCAAGGAGAAGTGGTTTGAGTTGAGTGCTTCTGGTTTTTCTTATACTTGATTTTGACTGGCATTCCGGTAATGTATTTAAAAAGTAATTTATTTTTCATGCCTCACAACCTTTTGTTTCCATCTAGATATTAAGTAAGCTGTCATGCAGCCAATGTATTGAAATATTTTTATTCTTCTACACTTATTTTTGTCTTGATTGGACTTTCATAATGATGGTTTGCCACCCAGGGCAGCGTATTTAATTAAAGTTAGTTTTTTGTGGTTTTGTGCATAGCTCCTACCTTTCTGGTTGACCACACCCTCCCTTGACCCCACCCATTCAGCTGTCTCCTGCAGCCCCCCTGTGATTTGAAGTCACCAGCCGCTACTGTATATATATATATATATATATATATATATATATATATATATATATATATATATATATACATATATATATATATATATATATATATATATGTGTATATATATATATATATATATATATACATACATGTGAATTTTTATATATTTTTCAAAAGTGCCTACTTCTACTGATAGCAGTGCATGCTTGCAAGCATTTCTTTCATTCAGTAGGGTAGTAAACTCAAGTCACACCCTATGATGTGAATTGTTTTTACCTAATTTGTATCATGTGACTACTAGTGCTTGCCAGAGGTTGTATAAAATGAAGCACATTTCAGTTGCATTTATTAGCAGATTTTCCTGTGAAAGTGCTTAAATTTTAACATTAAAACTTCAATTGAAACTGGAAACCATGGTCGTACCTGAGTTCTTCTGTGTTTTTTATCAGTTTATATTTAGACTTTCGTGAAGCAGACACAAATTGTGCTTTAATTTGTAGTAGCAATGCTTCTACAAAATATGAACTGCCACAATCTTATAGTTGTGAGTTAGGGCAGACACCACCTAAGAGCTGTTGAGGCCACTGCCCTAAGACAGTGGGGGAGGACTGCAGCTACAGGATCAAGATTTGCACTGAAATAAGCAACATGTCTTAAAACATCATTTCTGTGCTGTGCTAATACTCCTAAGGCTACTTTAATCATTTCACAACAGAACAGAAAAAAATCTCTCTGAATAATTAGGTAACTCAAGAGCAGGAGGGTTGCAGAATAAAGTTTGAAGCTGAATGAAAGCTTGTTCATGAAGATTCTGCCAGAAGAAAAGTCTATTGTTGGCAGTAATCTGTCAGTCCCAGAAAAGCCCGCAACTGCTTAAATGTTGTAGGCAGTGGTGAAGCTTTAATGGCAGTAATACATTAAAATTTGCTGGGAACTTACTGAAATAAGATCTCCTAAATATTAAACTTGTGCTTTCAACAACTGCAACTTTGCCTTATTAACTTTAAATCCCAGTTCTGCTAACTTGGTTAAATGAAAAATACTATCTTTAAAAAGAAAAATAAATAAAGTAAAATAGTATTAGTATCTTGTCGACAGCTAGAACAAGAATTGGAAACTAAAAGTAAATCATCTGCATTCTGTATTAAGGTAGACTCACAGGGCAACTGAGTTTTATCTTTCTTCATTTCTCTAGAGAAGAGAGTCAGTGATTCTACATAACCTTGAGTTAACTTTGTCCATGTTCATTGTCATCCTTTGTATGTAAAGGCAAACAAATGCTGGCTGTATGGGTAAATAGGAATAAAAAAGAAAGTAGAGGAAATATCTATCACTGAAAGGGTGGCCGCTGTCAGGAGCATAGAATTTAGTATAGCAGTCACGTTTGGTACTACAGGAAAAGTCAGCACTACTACCACACTGACAGCTAAGTCTTGTACAAACCAATAGGTGTCTTTGCCTGTTTTAACTGGCAAAATAGGTTTATTACATGAGCTTCTGGTTGGGACTATTATTCCTTGCTGTTGCAATGCAGAAATGACAAGTTCAATTCCTTTTTCTGCCTCTGTTGATAAGAGGTACTGAACTACCATTGGTAAGTGCTCATAAGGATTTAAAATATCTTTGGTTCTGCATTCTTTATGAGCCCTACCTCATCATGAGTAATCTACAGCTTCAGAGGAACAGTTTAAAGTCCCTCCAGATCAGCTATACTAGATGTCTATTCTGATCTAAGTACTGCAAAGAGTGTGTCTGTGTCTGCATATATACCATCTGAATACAGACCAAGAGGGGAAAGGCTCATTTGGAATATCTAAGAAAACTCCATCCGGAGTGCAGAACACAGTACATCTTAATTTACACTACAAATCTCTACCTAAAAGATTCAAAGGGGCAGAATTTCCTACAATAAAGGCATGTTGCTCTTTTGATGGACTCATTGTATAGCAACAGGTTTTGTGTCTGGATAGTCCAAAGGAGTCACAGAGATGCCCACTCCCAGAATTGATTTCATGGAGAATGGTAGGTTTTCAGTGTTTGATGATTTGATGCAATTCAATGGCACTGAATGTTATTTGTTTCTGGCACAGACAGTATCTCTTCATTTCAATACCTCAAAGTACTGAACTACATACTATTTTGCCTCTCTTATGACAACTTCAGATGCCTCAGAATCAGGACTTAAATGGACAGCAACTCAGTAAACAGAACATAAAAATAAGTTTTCTTGCACTTAATAAGTATAGTTCCACTTACGTAAATAAATTGGAAAGTACATATTTTAGAATAAGAAGGATCACTTTACATGATGGGAGTATAACTGCAGCAAAAATAGTAAGAAAACCTTTGCACATGATCCATAAGTGAAAGTAAAAACAAAAAAGAACAAAAGCAGAAGAAATAGAAATACTGTAGAAAGATATTGTTAAAAAGTCTAAAGAACAGAACACTGCACAGAAATTAATATTAGCTTAGTTAACAGTTAATAATAGTGAGATATAAAGCTTCAAATATGAAATGGCCAATAGTAAAGGGTTTAAAGAGCAGTAATAAATAACACCACCAAGTTTCTAACAGCAAGTCTAGCAGAATAATATTAACAGCCCACAACCAGTATTTTGTAATGGCAAAACTGTAAGGCTTATGCAAAAACATATATAAAGCACGTGTTAACGTTTCCTTTATCTGACCCAAAAAGTAACTCTAGCTTGACCTGAGTTAGGCTCAACACTACCATCTAAAAAAAAAAAAAATATTCCTAAGAATAATTGTAGTTCAGGAAGAGAACGAGGCCAGAAGTTGATAGTCCTGCTGAGAATACAAGGCTTTTTGTACAGTGCAAATGCCTAACACCCTCAGGAATGTGACCACTACTTATATAACTGGGGAAGCACAGAAGGTTTTGACTTTACTGAACTCTCTGTGTGTTGTGATGCACTGGTGCAGGGCAACAAAAAGTATAAGCAGACACATGCAATCACAAATGTAACTGGCCAACTTATTTTTGCAGACAATATGTCCTAGGAAGTGATGTCACATCTGTAGGAAGAAATATGAGCCAATCTTGGAGGTAAGGTAGCCGGGTTAGGGAGGAATAGGCCTCACAACCAATCCAGCTGAAGGCAATGTGAAACTATGGAGTTTCTATACTCCCCAACCTAGACACTGGCTTTGCAATGTAAGTGATAGAAAAAAATATTTGCAAAACTACAGCACGTTCAATACTTTAATGCCTTCCCTTGTAAGGTCAGACCACAAAATGGTCTCCTTTGAAGTAAAAAAAAAAAAAAAACCTGGACCCCCCCCGCTCAACCAGGAATATTCAGGAACTATTCTAAAACTAACCTCCTGCTATTAAATGAGAAACTGGCAAAAGTTCAAGCCCCGAGAACAATTCTGCCTATGCAGAGCTGTTCACAGAAACTCTGTACATGCATGTTAATGGCTGCATAGAGGCATCTGTACCCACCAAGAAGTACAGAACTAACTCAGAAAACAAGCCACTCTGGTGGAATCACAAAATCAATCAGATGTATAACAGGAAGAAGAAAATCATAGCAAAAATTAGGAGGTGCAGTACCCAGAAGGATAAAAACATTCTCATCAAACTAAACAAACAACTCAGAGGAAAAATAATGTCTACCAAAGCCAAATTTGAGGTAAGTTTGGCCTCCCAGGCCAAGGACAACCACAGAGCATTCTTTAGCTATGTCCACAACCTCAAAGGCAATACACAATTGTGTGCAGAGCTCACTGTAAATGGAGCCACCTATACTGAACCAGAAGATATAGCAAACCTCCTGGCTGATAAATTAAGCTCCAACTGTACTCCTCTCTCCCCCTCAACCTTCCCCTCAGGAAATATCAAATATAACTCCCCCTACAGTCACTAGGGAACAGGTCCTCAATGCTCTCTAATACCAAGAAAGTACAGTTGTGTACACTTACCATAAATGTAGATGTTCGAGTGTATTCACTGTTGCAGTCATTACATTTGGGTAATCTGCTGACAGGTTGCCCTCAGTCGGCCTGAATAACAAAGTCTTGGGTCCTGCGTCGGTTGCTGTCTCTTCTTCCATGGCGTCAGGTTGTCAGGGGTGTAAAACATGCAGCCGACGCCATTTTAATCAGTTTTTCTTGCCCCAGATGTCAGATGCCCCCCAAATAGGGAGCAAGGAATATATATATATATATATATATATATATGGATCTACTACTAATGACCGAAACGACGATTCCCGACAGAAAACTCACCGACGCCAGATGACCGACAGGTAAGTGTACCGACAGGGTGATTTGCCGACAGCGGAAAGACCGACAAGGGAATGTGCGATCGCGACGCGGTAAGTGTGCGATGGTGACGGAGTTAGGAGCGGTCAGGTAAGTGCTCGAGATTGTGGGATGTCGGGTTAGGCTGTGGGAAAGGTGAGTGTGTGTTTGTGTCGGAGGTATGGTTCGGGTAAGGTAAGTGTATGCTAGTGAGGGACTGTAGTTTAGGGACGGGTTAAGTGAGTTAGGGTTAGGGTGCAGGTAGGTGATGTGTGCGTTAGTGTCGGAGCTTGGGCTAGGGGTGGGTTAAGTGAGTTAGGGTTAGGGTGCAGGTAGGTGATGTGTGCGTTAGTGTTGGAGCTTGGGCTAGGGGTGGGTTAAGTGAGTTAGGGTTAGGGTGCAGGTAGGTGATGTGTGCGTTAGTGTCGGAGCTTGGGCTAGGGGTGGGTTAAGTGAGTTAGGTTAGGGTGCAGGTAGGTGAAGTGTGCGATAGTGTCGGACCTTAGGGTTAGGGTTTGGGTCAGGGCTAGTGTGTATGCTATGTAGTGTCGCTGTTGTTTACGTTCCGTGTCGGTGTAATGGTGTTCGTGTTTTGCATTGTCGGGTTTGTGTGTTGTCGGTTATTTGGCCGGTGAGTTTTGTGTCGGGAATCGTGTCGGTGTTTAGTAGTAGACCCATATATATATATATATATATATATATGTATATATATATATATATATTATATATATATATATATATATATATATATATATATATATATATATATACATGTAAATTAGAACACAAAAAATGTACCTCCAACTAAGAGCAAATACACCAAAAAGGCTTTTGAGCATAGTAAGAGAAGGAAGATGTATAACAAGAGAGAAAGAGGGGGCTGGCGGGTGGGTAAACAGGACTACAACAGTGAATATACTCGAACATCTACATTTATGGTAAGTGTACACAACTGTACTATGTTCTTCGTGTTTCACTGTTGCAGTCATTACATTTGGGTAGAATCCCAAAGCTATGGTTGGGAGGATGGAATTATACAGCCTTAGGAGCAGCTATAAGGCCCTGCAGGACAGCAGTGGCAAAGCCTGCCCTGGATTTAGAAAAGAGAGGTAAATGGTAATGCTTGGTGAACATATGAACTGAGCTCTAAGTAGCAGCTTCTAGAATGTCTCTGGTAGGAACCCCTCTTAGAAAAGCTGCAGAAGTAGATGCAACCCTAGTGAAATGGGATCTGATCCCCTTGGGAACAGGTTTACCATGGTGCATGTAGCAGAAACGAATACAATGGCTTATCCATTTTGAAATAATCTGCTTTGAAATAGCCTTTCCCTCTGCCCCTGCAGTAAATGCCACCAGTAATTGCTCAGATTTTCTTAGAGATTTTGTCCTGTTTAAATAGAACCTTAGTTGCCTGTGTACATCCAATGAATGCAGAATCTGCTCCCCCTTGTTCTGTGGATTTGGGAAAAAAGTTGGTAGATAAATGGTCTGATTAAGAGCCACACTGGATACTACCTTAGGCATAAAGGATGGATTGGTCCTGAGGGCCACCCTGTCCGGATAAAAGATAATGAAAGGCTCCACTGCCATGAGAGTCTGTAGTTCTGAAATCCTTCTAGCTGAAGTGACTTCTAAAAGAAAAGCTGTCTTCCAAGAGAGAAATTGTATGTCTGCAGTAGCAATTGGTTCAAAAGAAGGTAGGGTGAGTTGTTCCAGCACAAAATTGAAATCCCATGCCGGAGTTGGTGCTCTCCTGGGAGGTCTCAAATTTTTGGCCCCTCTGAGGTACTGCTTTAGCAGGGGATGAGAAAAGAGAGGGGGCTCTGTGTTGTAATGAGCTGAAATGGCAGAGGCATGGATCTTTATGGAAGAAAAGAATAGGCACTTATGAAGCATCTCAGTTAAATATTGCAGTATCTGAGGAATCTTGGGCATTGCTGGGTTTATTCCTTGTGCTTGGTTCCAGGCACAGAATCTTTTCCATTTATCAGCATAAGATTTTCTGGTACTAGGCCTTCTAGCCTCCAAGATGACATCCATCACAGGTTTACTGAGGGATGTGACTGGTGAAATTAGTTGATTAGCCATGCTGCAAGATTCAGAGTTTGGAGCTGAGTGTGCAGAATTTGATAGTTCTGCTGAGACAGTAGACAAGGTATCTGAGGTAGGTGCCACGGGGGTAGGTGTGACATATTGCGTAGGAAGAGGTACCAGTGTTGGTGAGGCCAGTCTGGAGCAATCAGAATCATTTTTGGTTTTTCCTGTCTGACTTTTAGTAAAACCTTGGGAGAGCAGAGGCAGAGAGGGAAATGCATAGACTGATAGTTTTTTCCAGCTGAAGGATAGAGCATCCACTTTCCAAGCTTTTTTTGTGATGAATTCTTGTGCAGAATTTGTTCAACTGATAGTTTTGGGGAGAGGCAAAAAGATCTGTGTCTGGGCTCCCCCATCTCTGTGTCAACATGCTGAAGATTTGTGGATCCAGTTTCCATTCTTGTGGGCCCATAAGATTTCTGCTTAGTTCGTCTGCCAGAGTATTTTGTCTTCCTGGCAGGAATTGAGCTTGTAGATGCATTTTGTAAGTCAAGGCCATGTTCCTCAACACCATGGATAGTCTGCAAAGGGGGTAAGAGTGGGTACCCCCCTGCTTGTTTATGAACCACATAACTGTGGTGTTGTCCGTCTTTATCAGGAGTTGTCCTGGATGAAGAAAGTCCTTGAAGACTGTCAGAGCATTCTGTACAGTTAGCATTTCTTTCTGGTTGATATGTAGGTGCATTTGAATTGGACTCCATTCGTCCTGAATGCATCTCCCTGCCAGATGGGCCCCCAAAGCATACTCTGATGCGTCTGTAGTCAGGGTTTGGGTGGCAGGGGGTGGAATGAATGACAGTCCCTTGTTTTGGTGACAGGCCTTTGACCACCATAGGAACTCCTGTTGCAGGCAAGGAATGATAAGAATCATTGTTTCCAGGCTGTGACAATGTTGACTCCATAAGCTTTTTAAGTACCACTGAAGTTTCCTCATATGCAGTCTTGCACAAGTAATTAGTAAAATGCAGGAAGCCATGAACCCCAAGGCCTGCAGAATCTGTCTTGCAGATAACTGGGTCTTTGTGGCCACTTGTTTGAAGAATGTCATCAATTGAATTTGTTTGTCTGGCATGAGGTAAGCCATCTGGGCAGTTGTATTCAAGCTTGCACCCAGGAATGTAATTATTTGAGAGGGTACCAGTTGTGATTTCTTTTCATTGATGGTGTACCCTAGGCATGTTAGAAGCCTTTATACAAATGCCAGATGCTGAAGAAGAGTGTCCTTATTTTCTGCCTGAATTAGACAATCATCCAGATACAGATAAATTTGAATGTTTCTTTGTCTGCAGAATGCAATTACTGGTGCCAGGCACTTCGTGAAGACCCTGGGCACAGTAGATAAGCCAAAGGGCAGTGCAGAGAACTGGTAATACAAATAGCCTGCTTTGAAGCGGAGGTATCTTCTGCAAGATTCCCTGATTGGGATATGCAGGTAAGCCTCTTTTAAGTCTAGAGTTACCAACCAGGCATCCTTGCCCAGCATAGGTAGTACCTGTTGTAGAGTCAGCATCTTGAATTTTGGAATGTCCAGGAAAGTATTTAGAATGGATAAGTCCAGAATTGGACGCCATGATTTGTCTTTTCTGGGTACCAGGAAAAGTCTCAAATAGAAACCTTGACCTTTTTCCCTTTCTGGTACTGGTTGAATAGCCCCCATATCCATGAGGGACATAACTTGTTTCTGGGCCTCTGCCCACTGATTTGGAGGCAGATCTGGCCATCCGTTTGGAATTGGCAATGTATGGAAATCTGTATCCCTGGGATACTATATTTAAGACCCACTTGCCCTGGGTAATTAGATGCCAATTTTGTGCATGAAGTGCTAGTTTTCCCCCCAAAGGGGCTGCCAAAAGATAAGTGCTTGGAAATGGCAGAGGAAATTCATTGAGACTGTTTACTGTAGGGGGGGCTTGCTACTTCCAGATTTGGAGGTGGAGGTACCCCATTGTTTTGTTCTGTAAGCTCTTTGTGACTGAAACCTGGAGCCTTTGGGATGTCTGGGTTTGACCTGAGCGGCTCTGGTGGGTACTGGAAAGGACCAATTCTTAGTAGGCCAGTGCCTACTGAACCTGGGTGGCTGCACTTGTAGGAAATCTTTTACAGTTTGCATAGATTTAGCTTTGTCTTCCATCTTTTTCAAAACTTCGTCTGCCTTATTACCAAACAGACTGTCCTGTTGTAGAGGTGCATCAAACAATTTTGCTTTAACATGATCAGGCAGATTTTGCTCCTTGAGCCAGGCATGCCTTCTTATTACAGATCCAGTTATGGCAGCCCTGCAAGAGGCCTCCAAAGAATCAAAACCACTTGCAAAGTATGCTTTCCAACTTGTTCAGCTGAGTGCAATAAATCGTGTAACTCTTTATTTTCCACACAATCAGAAATCAACATCATTTCCGTTTCAGTAAGCCCATGACATGCTGCTGATATTTAAGCACATGAAATTGACAGTTTAAAGCTCTGATAGCCAGGGTTGCAGATGTGTAAACCTTCTTACCCCATCTATCCAGCGCCCTGGAGTCTATCAGAAGGGGTAGGATTTTTAGCAGTAGAAGCCGTAACACCCTTGGGGCCCTGAGAAATTGTTTCAGGATCAGCAGTAGGGTTTTTAAAAAGAAACTTGTGAGAGTCAGGAACCCTGTAATATCTGTCTGGCTTCCTAGGTGCCAGAGGCAGTGAATCGGGGGCCATGCTGGATTCTGAGAAAACATCATCAACAATGTCTAAAACAGGAGGAATGGCTAAAGGCCTATGCTGAGGAAGAATAAGGAAATCCCTAAGCCTCTTTTTGGATTCTGAAAAATCCTGACTCTCCCAATGAAAATGTTCCCTTAAAGTATGAAAAGTTTCTCCAAAATAAAAATCCTCAGGAGGGGATGCAGAAGGAATGGATTCTTCTGCATCAGAATCCTCATAAGGTGGAATAAAAAGTTCCTGATCAGAAGAGGAATCAGAAGAAATGGAAACCTGATCTGAAGACTCATAATCAGTGCCTTGCCTAGGCCTCTTAGCAGGAGGGGGTTGGGAACCCCTGATTAAGGTGATTAAATCCTCAGCCATTTTGATCATTTGTTTTTTAGGCATAGGGGCCTGAACACGTGGCCCATGCATCAGTTTTTTAGACATAGAAGTTGGTTTTGGCCTTGTTTTTCATGATGGCATCTGTTTAATATACAAATCTCTAGGCCTGAAAACACCCTCAGAAGCCGGTGCCTGCTCAGCGGCTCCGGACCTATCTAAGGGAGAGACCTTCGCGGGTTCAATATTTGAAGTATCTCGTGGCATACCGGACTCCGAATGGGTCTCGGTAGAGGCCTGCGAAACAAAAGTAGCGGGCATCAGGGGCTGCGAAAGCACCTCACTGAGTACCGGCGACCTGGCAACTGGCTTAGGAGAAGTTTCATCATCGGTTTTGGACCTCAACGGTCTGTCTCTGTCTTTTCCTTTGCGTTTTTTGTGTATTCCGGTAGTCGGATTGCTAACCGAAGACATTTCTAGATAATTAAATCTTGAGCCAAAATAATGAGATGCAAAAATAAATCGGCGCTTAATAGTGCGTTGATTAAATTTAGCACAAAACTGACAACAAGGCACATTGTGGTCAGGGCCTAGGCAAGGAATACAGTATGAATGAAAGTCCTTATGAGGTATTTGCTTCCCACAAGTAATGCAATTATTAGCTTTTACTTGACATCGGTAAGGAGCAAGAAAAAGTTTCTTCAACAGGGTACTTAGCTTTAGGTTGAAGACGTTGGTTCTGAAACTTGAAAATGAAAATTTCAGAAGTCAGCCGGCCGGCACTTGCGAACTGCTTCTGCTTCGGGCACTGCGCGGCAAGAAAGACTGATTAAAATGATGTCGGCTGCATGTTTTATACCCCTGACGTCATGGAAGAAGAGACAGCAACTGATGCAGGACCCAAGACTTTGTTATTCAGGCCAACTGAGGGCAACCTGCCAGCAGATTAGCCAAATGTAATGACTGAAACAGTGAAACACGAAAAACATCACTGCATCAGTGGGCACAGACAGTATCCCAGGATGCCTTCTAAATAGCATGAAACATGACCTATCAGGGCCCTTGGAATTACTATCTAACTGTATCCTCCAAACAGGCTTCATGCTTCATGAATGGAGAAAGGCGACAGCCATCCCTCTGCACAAAGGTGGGTCATCTACAGACCCTGGAACTACAGACCCATAAGTCTCACTAGTCTTACATGTAAAGCCATGGAAAGAATTATCATGGAGATGATCAACAGAGATATAGTAAAGCTCCAGACACTGGACCCAACCCAGTCTGGTTTTGTGAAGGGCAGATCATGCCTACTAAACCTGGTGGACTTCTTTGAGAAGGTCACCAAAGCAATGGATGAGGGCAAAATTGTTCACACTGCCTACCTTGACCTGGCCAAGGCATTTGACACAATACCCCACTTGGGCATTATTGACAAACTCAAGAGGTTAGGTACAAACCCATATGTTACCTGGTGGATAGCAAACTGGCTCACAGACAAGACCCAAGAAGTTAGAACTGGGGAGTCCTCCTCTACAAAGAGGCCAGTCACAGTGGAGTCCCTCAGGGATCAAACCTTGGTCAGCTCCTTTGTGGCATTTACTTCTCAGAAGTCAAGGCCAATGCCAGTGGTCTGTGGCTGACTAAATTTGCAGATGGTTGCAAATTAGGAGCTGTCATTGAATCTCACACTGACAAAAATGTTCTCTAGGAAGGGTTGACACAGACAAATAAATGTCAGAGCCATGGACTAAAACTAAATGCCAAGAAATGCATAATAGTATCCTTTGGGAAGACACCATCCCTAGTAACTATCATATTGAATACACAATCCTTAGAGTTGACCCAGTAGTCAGGAACTTAGGGACACACATGGATAATAATATAGCCTTTGACCATCACATGTCTACAGTGGTGAGGAAACCATTCTATGTTGCGCAATTTATATACAAAGGTATGGCATTTAAGTCCAAAGAAGTCATTGTTCCACTGTATTCGGCATTCATCAGACCTATAATTGAGTACAATGCACCCACTGGTATGTACCTAGCCAGGCAACTAGAACATCCACAGAGGTTCCTCACTAAAAGAATACAGGGCATAAGTAATATGTCCTTTGCAGACATCCTCAAGGCCCTATCCCTGTATTCTGTCTCCCACAGGCTTTTGAGGGGAGATCTATGCCGGCATACAGGCCAATGTCAGATCCCACTCTGATGGACCTCCTTCATATCCACAAAACAAACAGTAGCAGAATTACCCATTCTAAACACTTACACCTTGCCTGTGATATAAATAGGACCTGCTGGAGAGATATGTATGTATCCTACAGACTACCCCGTCTATGGAACAGGCTCCCCATCCATGTGAAGCAGAGTTCCTCCCTAACTCAATTCAAGTGCAATTTCAACAACTGGATGTGAAACCAGGAATTCATCCCTGGTTTGGCACCTATGTCTCTCATGCAAACAGATAACCTGTAAATAGTTCATCTCCCAGGCCCATGCTTATACTTATTAAGGGTATCAGAACTTGTCAGAGATTTGGGATGCATGGCTAGCCTTAAAAAGGCCCTTGTCGTCGTTGGCCTAGTAAACACCTATGAATCTATGAACCTATGGGGGGGGGGGGTTACTCACACTAAGACATATAAATTTAAGCGCTACTTCATGTAAGATAGCTCAGAGGTGACCTCTGTCTGGCATACAAAGCAATCTCAGACCCCCACCTTGACGGGACTGCTGCATATCCGCAAGTCAAGCTCCACTCAAGTAACCCGCATGCATGACCTCAACCTGGTCTGTGACATCAATAGGACTTGTTGTCGGGACAGATTTATGTCCCAGAGACTCCCCCTTCTGTGGAATAGACTTTCTCTCCACGTCAAGCAGAGTACCTCATTAACCCTTTTTAACCGCAACCTGGATAACTGGATAGGGAACAGTAAATACACCCCTGGGATTCCACCTGTATCCCTGCTGGACAGGGGCATCGGGTGCTGACTTGCCAGAACATGGGCTAAATTCTTGGCTAGGCTTGTAAGGACCTCAGAGCCAATAGCCTAGTAACTTCCCACAATCCTATGCTCCTAATAAGAGTATTTTGTAAAGGTACAACTACAGGTACTCTTTTCCTGACCATACCTCTCAACCATACCAAATTCCTTGGTATTTACCAGTTTTAAGGGCAAAATAATGGGGTGCCACGAACTTCCAAGTGTCCCCTTCAATTTCTGATTTTTTTTTTTTTATTTTTATTTACAATTTTAATTAATTGTTGACGTCATCACACATCGCCAACGTGCAGGGGCATGTGTGATGACATTAGCTTCACGAGGCAGTGCCTGACTGCCTGTGCTTGTGGGACTCGAGATTGATATGAGAAGAACCCAAAACTAGCTATCCACAGAAAAATGAATCTGACTGCCGCATTGCAACTATGTAAAGACAGGATCTTAATCTGCCTGTCGGACTCAGAAAAAAAGCAGTAACTATCATGTGAACTTTCCAGTTTACACTTCTGTTTTCAGCAGTGTCCCTTCAATAACACTTAGAAGATTATGGAAGTGTCGGGAGTGGTTAGTACCTTTTTTAAATGGAGAATGACAGGGTCATGCTGTTTACTTACATATCCTTAATTTTTTCAATGTGGATTCCTTGTGTTTGAACGTTATACTTGAGGAGTATGCATGTGTGATCATTTTAATTACTTGATTGTCATATCTCTCTATTTTCACCTTCTCCGTCTTTTAACGGGTGTTGCTTGTGTGTCTGGCACAACTGCTGTAAGAAATTCTGTACTTAATACAGCTCTGCAACGCGAGTCGCGACTCCTCCTAGATGATCATGTCTGAGAGGTTGGTATGAAAAAGAGATGAAAATAAGAATGCCAACTGACATTCACTGTAAAATGCAGCCTTGGCTTGCTGAAACACAGCGTACATATTCATCAGAGTTATTAACCTTTATGAGAATTTTGTTGGTATGTACAGTTCAGCTAGGCTATTATGGGAAGTTTTTTGTAGTTAAAATTACTTAATGATGATAATCAGAGTTTTTCAAGGTTTGCAAATAGTCATAACTTATGTACAAACTCAAAGATTTTGCTTGCATTCCTGCTAGTGAATTAATAAAAAAACACAGAACCACATTAACCTGAACTGATTTCTGTTTGGTAAAACGGATTACAGATAAGTGACATATTTTCACCATATTGGATTTTTTGGTGGAAAATAATCACTGTGGCCAAGTGATTTTCAGTATTGTGTCTTGTGGTAATGCTATTATTGCTATTGTTGAGGCTTTCATAGTTTGTTGTACCTAACATTTTTAGACTGAAGTATAAGGTAGACCAACAAAAGTATGGAAATATATGCAGCTTCAGTTGTTTCAAGGTAAACTGTATTTTTCACTTACAGTATTTTGTTTGTGACAAAATAAAAATGTGAACGAACATGTATATAGCTATGTGTTGGTAACCTAACTGCAAGCTCATTTTAGCTAGAAGTTAAACCCATTGTCATCGCATTCCAAGAGGAGTGAACTACATAAAAATGTGTGTGTGTGTTTAAATGTATGCGTATTCATATACATGTGTGTGTGTGTGTGTGTGTGTGTGTGTGTGTGTGTGTGTGGGGGGTGACACACCTCCATTATGCTTGGATTCCCAGCCACTAGTGATTTAATAAAAAACAGAACCTCATTAACCTGAACTGATTTCTGTTTGGTAAAACTGATTACGGATAAGTGACATATTTTCACCATGTTGGATTTTTTGGTGGAAAATAATCACTGTGGCCAACTAAGTGATGCCTGGTATTGTGTCCCATAGTGGTGCTATTACTGCAGAGCTATTGAGGCTTTCTGACTTTGTAACTAACATTTTTAGACTGAAGGATAAGGCACACCAACAGATGTATGGAAATATACTATGCTACTTCAATTATTTCAATGTGAACTGTATTGTTCACTCACAGTATTTTGTATGTGGCAAAATAAAAATGTGAACAAACGTGTGTATAGCTATGTGCTGGTAACCGCATGCCCATTTTAGCTACAAGTTGAACCCATTGTCATTGCATTCCAAGAGGAGCGAACTGCATAAAAATGTGCGTGTGTTTAAATGTAGGTGTATTTGTATATGTTGGGGGGGGGGGTGGGGGTGACATACCTCTCAATCTCTCACAGCAACAAATCTTGGCAAACAAAGCCAAAAATAATGGTGAGACAAAGGCCCAAAAATAGGGACAGATTTTAAATATGCTCCAGTAAATTCGGATAGTTGCTAGAATAACAAGTTTAACATTGTATTTTCTGAAGAATATGAAGTTTGAAATTCAAATGTCTGCCATTATTTATTATTATTTAGTGACTTCAGTCTTCATGTTGGTATCCCACAATTCCAATGGAGTGGGCAGGGTTACACGATTATGTATGCAAACTTTATGTTAATGAGCATCCTGGTTTTTGGCCAGCTGTACCTACTTTTCATGGGCCTTTGTCCAGATTTTTGATGTTTCCAGGTTGAGAGGTATGTTCCTGACTACTCTGTTAGTAGACGACCAAATATAGCCTGTAGCAATACAGTTAACTATCAGGGCTAGAATTCATTCTAATAAAGTTTAAAAACATAGTAAAGACAATATAGAATGATGATAATATGTTACTTATCACACAGTGAAGTGATGCTAATATTTGCTTCTTAGTTTTTGCCTGTTAAACAAGCTACTATGGCAACTGTCCAAAGGAAACCACCACACTAGTGAAAATTGCAAAAGCAGTTGAAAAGTTAACCTCTTTTCTTAAGGTACTATCAGGCCAGAAACTCCTTGAAATGACAAGTGTCTCCTCCATTATCCTGTATGGGAATGTGCTCCAATTAATTTGCTATCACCACGTTATTCTTAAGTTTAGATGATCCTAACATGGTCAGTTAAGCCTATGCCAGACACAGAAAGGACTTCATAATTTCAGTCACTCTAGTCAAATGTAAAATTCAGTGAATGGTTGCAGCTCCACAGTTCCTAATTATTCTCACAATTAGGGTTACCACCTATCCCACTTTGCGAGGGACAGTCCCAATTTGGGCAGTTGTGTCTTGACAAAAAATATTAAAAATGGCAAATGCCCTGAGATTGTAGGACATAATTATGTCCTATATTTTATGTATTAGTTGCATAAAACAGTTATTTTGTGTCTAGAATACCTAAATGTTATAAGAAACAGAATAACCAACTAAAATGCTACGAGAATAAGCTTTTATTTAGGCAAAAAAGTGAAGTTCTATCCTTTGTACTGACCGTGGGTATGTGTCGGCCTGTAAAATCTGATGTTTGTCCTGAAAATGTCCCACTTTGGCTATTTGAAAAGGTGGCAACCCTACTCACAATACGTCACTTGAAATGAAGAAATGGAGCAAACTAAAGCATTAAAGTAATGCTGGAGTTTATGGAGGACTACGGTGTAAAATGAATGGACCATAAAACTGTAAGTCTCTAATTTATTTGATTGGCTTTCACCAGACTATTTTGCTTACTGCAACAGAAAACATGAGATGGCATTTCCAGCCTTCATGACTGGGTATTCTGTAAAGACCTTCACATATGCTGCTTGCAAAATGGCCAATGTATTCAAGGATCAAAAGCCTTCATTTTACATCTGGAAGAATGTCATTAATAAAATGCCTCCTTACACCTGTAAAATACATGAGAAATTATCCACCAAGAAGTAACCCAGAAAATATCCATGGCTGATTGATCTCCTACCATACGACTTCCATCCAGTGCCATGGCTTTAATTTGTTCAGAAGAAATTTCTTAGAACTGACTGACATCTACATCTCTGAAATAATTTTCTGGTTCAAAGGAAGGTACTACAGGTGACTGCCTTCACCTCTCCGGCACAACACGTATGAGGAAAACAATGCACAACCTAAGTACTTGTCCTTAGCATTCCCTGCTACTAAGGGCAGCTACAAAGCATTCTGAAAGTAATGTAAAGCAGTCAGGAATGTTAAGGCCAATTATTTCACCAAAATGCATCCTTAGGCATCCCTAAAAGTTTCTGGCAGAATACCGGGCTCACTAAAAGAGAGCAGAACTCCACTGCAACGTCATCTTGGATCACCATAATGCACTCCTCATCTGATCAGCAACAGACTAAACAGAAGCTTTGTTACAGCTGCAGGGTTTTTAAACCTGTAACTACTACAGATTCAGCTTTGCAATTTAATGCAACTACTCACATATTTTTATTTATGTGAATATTTATATTAAGACCAAGCAAACAAAGTCAGGATCCCTCTTCGTAAAATTATAGCTGTAGGTTTTCCCTGTGCCGATTATCGTCCCACTAAATATCACAAGATCACTGCAAAGTATATAAGCTCTACCTTTAAAACTGTAATGAAAGAGATTCCATGGTGACAGCATTAAATTATCTTTCATGCAAAACATCCTCTTAGTTGCCTTCAGTAAAGAAAACAACCCATGCAATTACAGTAACTTCATAGTTCCTTCTCAAAAAGTCACACATAGTTCACTTCCAACCTATGGAATACCTGGCAGATACAGGCTTCTCACAGACATCAAGCATAATGTATGACAGTGATATGGATATGGGATTTGGGATAAAGAAATCTCTAATTAAAATTAAAGATCACATTTATTCATGATGGAGACCTCAGTGAAGTCCAGTTTTAAAATTTCTAGAAAGTTTTTAATACCCTTGGCCATGAGCTGCTATTTGCAAAACTTAGTGCTTATGGGATTAAATGATTGTACATGTCACTGCATCTATAACTACCCTTCATGACCTAATGCATGGGTAAAGAGTGGAACATTATTTGAATCACGCAAAAAAAAAAAAAAGGGTGTCATAAGGGGATATCCAGTCCTTTCTTTCTTCTATTTGTTATTCAGCTGTAGAAAATCTGTAACAGCACAAATGTAATACAGTATAGCACCTTTCTGTTACAATACCATAGTGACTCCATTCTCTACTGCCTAACTACTGCACTACTAAAATATAAGCTGGCAAACAACTACTTTCAAAATTCAAGTTTTCAACATCAGTAAATCAATTTGCCAATTTTACTTATAAAAAACTGTTTAGGTGTGATACTTGTGAATGCCCTTACAGTTGTATTTGTATTTATTTACTGACATTTGTTTACTGGGAAGCTCCAAATGGGCAAGAACCCATTTTCAGTGAAGGCCCAGGGAGAAAGGTTCCACAGAATATAAATTCTAACAGTAGGTCATTCACAATAAAATATGCAATGGTAAGTGTGACTGGATCCATCTCTAGCAAGTCTGCTATACTTATCACACAGCTACATCCACCCAGGGTCTTTTGTCCAAGACTCTGAGAGATGTGAAATAACAAGCTTTTCAATAAAAGGGATGAAAAAAAGATTTTATTTAAATTCTGCTTAAATATTTTAGGTTGCACTTATAGTGACCAGTAAAGTAACTTTTTTGGCTAAAAGATAGATAGAAAGCAGAAAAGAACAAAAGTCATCTATCTGTCTGCATTTAACACAGACAGATGGCTGGTGCCAAAGTCATGGATTAAAACTCAATGCCAAGAAATACATTACAGTGCCTTTTGGGAAAAATGTCACCCATGTAAATTACTCCATTGATAAGACACTCCTACAGTGGATATAAGAAGTGTACACACCCCTGTTAAAATTCCAGTTTTTTTTTATATAAAAAAAATAACACCACAATAAATCATTTCAAAACTTTCCCCACCTTTAATGTGACCTATAACCTCTACAGTTCAATGGAAAAAACAAACAAATCTGTTACGGGAAAAATATAAAAAAATAAAAAATGTACAATAAGCTGGTTGCATAAGTGTGCACACCCTTAAACTAATACTTTGTTGAAGCACCTTTTGATTTAATTACAGCATTCAGTTTTCTTGGGTACATACCTGCCATCAACTAAAGAGACTCTGATTAACCCCAAATAAAGTTCACCTGTCCTAGTAGGATTTTCCTGACATTTGCTCAGTTGCCTGCTACAGCAGCAAAAGCCATGGTTTGCAGACAGCTTACAAAACATCAAAGGGATCTCACTGTTGAAAGGTATCAGTCAGGAGAAGGGTACAAAAAAAATTCCACAGCATTGGATATATCATGGAACACAGTCAAGATAGCCATCAAAAAGTGGAAAAAATATGGGGCAACAGTGATGTTACAAAGAACTGGACGTCCCCCCAAAATTGATGAAAACATAAGACGAAAACTGGTCAGGGAGGCTACCAAGAGACCTACAGCAACACTGAAGGAGCTGCAGGAATTTCTGGCAAGTAGTGGTTGTGTACTACATCAGACAACAATATCCTGTATTCTCCATATGTCTGGGCTATGGGGTAGGGTTGCAAGATGGAAGCCTTTTCTTACACAGAAAAACATCCAGGCCTGGTTAAAATTTGCAAAATAATACATCACATTTCCCAAAAGCATGTGGGAAAATGTGTTATGTTCTGATGAGACCAAGGTTGAACTTTTAGGCCACAATTCCAAAAGGTACATTTGGAGCAAAAATAACACTTCACCTCATCAAAAGAACACCATCCCCACGGTGAAGCATGGTGGTGGCAGTATCATGCTTTGGGGCTCCTTTTCTTCAGCTGGAACTGGGGCTTTAGTCAAGGTGGAGGGAATTATGAACAGTTCCAAATACCAGTCACTTTTGGCCCAAAACATTCAGGCGTCTGCTAGAAAGCTGAAGATAAAGAGGAATTTCACCTTTCAACATGACAATGACCCCAAGCATACATCCAAATCAACAAAAGAATGGCTTCACCAGAAGAAAATTAAACTTTTGGAATGGGCCAGCCAAAGCCTAGACCTAAATCCAAAAGAAAATCTGTGGGGTTACCTGAAGAGGGCTGTGCACAAGAGACGCCCTTGCAATCTGACAGATTTGGAGTGCTTTTGCAAGGAATAGTGGGCAAATATTGCCAAGTCAAGATGTACCATGCTGATAGACTCCTACCCATGAAGACTGAATGCTGTAATTAAATCAAAAGGTGCTTCAACAAAGTATTAGTTTAAGGGTGTGCACACTTATGCAACCAGCTTATTGTAAGTTTTTTTTTTATTTTTTACATTTTTTCTCCTAATAGATTTGTTTGTCAATTGAATTGTACAGGTTATCGGTCACATTAAAGGTGGGAAAAGTTTTGAAATGATTTATTGTAGTCTCAATTTTTTATATCACTAAAACCTGGCATTTTAACAAGGGTGTGTACACTTTTTGTATCGACTGTAAGAGCTGACCTGGTAATCAGGGACCTACAAACATATGTGCACAGTAATCTGAACTTTAACCAACATACGGTCAAGGTAGTAAGAAAATCATTCTATGAAGCCCAACTTATAGGTAAGGGCATGGCATCCAGGTTCAAGGAACTCACAGTGTCATTTTATCGGTCACCATCAGACCCATCACAGAGTATGACACCACTTTAAACATGTACCTGACCAAACAGATGCAGCAGTCAGAACACAAAGGTTTTTTACCAGAAGAATCCATGGTATAAGCAAACTGTCCTATACTGATCACCATAAAGTTCTATCTCTATACTCTGTCTCCAACAGCTAACTGACAGGCAATCTATGCCTAGCATACAAGGCATCCTCGAAGCCAGCTCTGATTAACCTTTTGCACATGTGCAAAATGAACAGCATCTGAACCATTAGATCCAAGGATTTAAATTTTGCTTGCAACATAAATAAGGCATGTTGGTGAGAGAGATGTGTGTCTCAGAGGATTCACATCCATGTGAAGCAGAGTCCATCCCTAACCCTACTGAAGTGTAACCTTGATCAATCGATGGGTACTCGGAAATTCACCCTGTGTCTGACACCCATGTCTCTGACAGACAAAGGCAGACATAAATGCACAAACTAACATACCGCCCATAACCTCTAGATACTTCCTAACTAACATATCCCCTCCTAATAAACACCCATGACAGATAAGGACACAACTGGGTTGGATTGCACGGATAGGCTTATAAAGGCCCTGGTGGTTGTTAGCCAATATATACCTATGAAAGTACAGTTGTGTAAAATCTTACCATAACAGTAGATGTTCTTCTCTTCACTGCTGCAGTATTCATTACAATTGGGATTCCCCCCGCCAAGGGCGGCCCGATATCCGGCCAGTATACCAAAGCCTTTAGGTTGCTTTAAGGTACACTGTATGTCACATGTATGTTCCTCGCACAGCGCAGGGCATAAAGGTGACATCCGGACATACCATCCTCAAAACTTAGAGCCCCAGCAAGAACGTCAGTCCAAGGAAAAGAAAGGTAACCAGTATATCCAGAAGAAAAATGGACCAGGGGGTGGAGGGAGGGAGGGAGGGAGTGAATACTGCAACAGTGAAGAGAATGGCATCTACCATTATGGTAATATTTTACACAACTGTACTATGTCCTTCCATTTCAATGTTGCAGTACTCATTACAAAGGGGAAAGTGCCAAAGCTCATGAAGAAGAAAGAAAGGGCGGAGGAAGGACCAGAACAGCTCTCTAGGAAGCCATGAAAGATGGCCCTAGCAAAAGCATCTGTAGCACTGGAAATGCCATCCAACTTGTAGTGCTTGGTAAATGTATGCACAGAAGTCCAGGTAGCTGCCTCAAGAAAGTACAGTTGTGTACACTTACCATAAATGAAGATGTTCGAGTGTATTCACTGTTGCAGTCATCACATTTGGGTTATCTACTTGCAGTAGCCCTCAGTCGGCCTGATTAACAAAGTCTTGGGTCCTGCATCAGTTGCTGTCTCTTCTTCCGTGACGTCAGGTCGTCAGGGGTATAAAACATTCAGCCGACGCCATTACATCAGTTTTTCTTGCCCCAGATGTCAGGTCCCCCCCTAATGGGAAGCAATTAAATATATAAATATACAAGGATATACCTCCAACAAAAAAGCAAATACACCAAAAATCTTTTGAGCATAATAAAGGAAAGTAGAGGTATAGCCAAAAGAAGTCAGGGGGCTGGAGGGAGGGTAACCAGGACTGCAACAGTGAATACACTCGAACATCTACATTTATGGTAAGTGTATACAACTGTACTATGTTCTTCGTGTTTCACTGTTGCAGTCATCACAATTGGGTAGATTCCCAAAGCTCATGTTGGGAGGAGGAATTTAGATAGCATTAGGACCAGCTATAAGGCCTGGCAAGACTGCAGTGGCAAAGCTAGCTCTGGATTTAGAGAAAATTGGCAAATGATAATGCTTGGTGAAAGTATGTACAGAACTCCAGTTCATGGTTTGCTTAGAAATAGCCTTCCCCTCTGCCCCTGCAGCAAATGCCACGAGCAGTTGTTCAGATTTCCTTTGAGGTTTAGTCCTGTCTAAGTAAAATCTAAGCTGTCTGTGCACATCTAAGGAGTGCAGTATCCGTTCCCCTTTGTTCTGTGGATTAGGAAAGAAGGCTGGCAAATGAATGGACTGATTAAGAGCCACACTGGATACCACCTTGGGCATGAATGATGGATTGGTTCTGAGGAACACCCTGTCCGCATGAAAGATGATGAAAGGCTCCACTGCCATAAGGGCCTGTAATTCAGATACCCTTCTTGCTAAAGTGATTGCTAAAAGGAAAGCTGTTTTCCAAGAAAGAAATTTTAAATCTGCAGTAGCAGCTGGCTCAAAAGGAGGAAGAGTGAGTTTCTCCAAGACAAAGTTAAGGTCCCAGGCTGGGGTTGGAGCTCTCCTGGGTGGTCTTAAATTTTTGGCCCCTCTGAGGAACTGCTTGAGCAATGGATGAGAGAAGAGGAGAGGTTCTGTGTTATAATGAGCTGAAATGGCTGAGGCGTGAATTTTGGTGAAGGAAAAAGACAGGCCCTTGTGAAGCATCTCAGTTAAGTATTGTAAAATCTGTGGTAAATTGGGCGCTGCTGTGCTCATCCCTTGACATTGGTTCCAGGCACAGAATCTTTTCCATTTTTCAGCATAAGATTTTCTAGTACTAGGCCTCCTTGTCTCAAAAATGATATCCATCACTGGTTTACTGAGGGATGGTAAAGGAGAGATTAGGTAATTAGCCAGGCTGCTAGGTTCAGTGTTGGAAGCTGAGGGTGCAGAATCTGGTTCTCCTGCTGAGACAACAGGGAAGGAGTCTGAGGCAGGTGCCATGGGGCCATCCGTGACACAGTGCGCAAGTGGGGGTACCAGTGTTGGTGTGGCCAGTCTGGTGCAATCAAAATAATCTTTGGTTTGTCCTGTTTGATCTTTAGTAGTACTTTGGAGAGTAGAGACAGAGGGGGAAAGGCATAGACTGACAGGTTTTTCCAGCTGAAGGACAGAGCATCCACTTTCCAAGCTTGTTTGTGGGGAGTCCTTGTGCAAAAGTTTTCCAATTGGTAGTTCTGGGGGGGTGGCAAACAGTTCAATATCTGGGCTCCCCCATTTGCTTGTCAACATGTTGAAAATCCTTGGTTCCAGTTTCCACTCTTGTGGGTCCATGAGGTTTCTGCTTAGTCCATCTGCCAGTGTATTTAATTTCCCTGGCAGGAACTGAGCTTGTAGATGCACTTGGTAGCTCAAGGCTGTGTTCCACAATGCCATGGCTAGTCTGCAGAGGGAGTAAGAATGTGTGCCCCTCTGCTTGTTTATGTACCACATAACAGTGGTGTTGTCCATCTTTACCATTAGTTGTCCTGGAAGAATGTAGTCCTTGAAGACTGTCAGAGCATTCTGTACAGCCAACGTTTCTTTTTGATTGACATGTAGGTGCATTTGACTTGGGTTCCATTTGCTCTGAATGCACTTCCCTGCAGAAAAGGACCAATTCTTGGAAGGCCAATGCTTACTAAATTTTGGAGGCTGTACTTGTAAAAAATCTTTAACAGTTTGCATACATTTCGCTTTTTCTTCCATATTTTTAGGACTTCTTCTGCCTTGTTGCCAAACAGGTGGTCCTGGTTTAGGGGAACATTCAGTAATTTTGCTTTAACATGATCTGGTAGGGATTGCTCCTTAAGCCAAGTATGCCTTCTAAGTACAGACCCAGTTACAGCAGCCTTGCAAGATGCCTCAAGAGAATCAAAACCACATTGCAAAGTATGTTTTCCAACATGTTCAGCTGAATTCAATAAATCCTGTAATCCTTATTTTCAGCACAATCAGGAATCAACATAATTTTCTGTTTAAGTAATTCCATAATATGCTGCTGATACTTTAACATATGAAACTGGCAGTTTAAGGCCCTAATGGCCAACATTGCAGAAGTGTATACCTTCTTACCCCATCTATCCAGCGCCCTGCAGGATTGCCTGTGAACAAACACTGACTTAAATTTAACCAGAGGAGAAACAAACACATATTTAAGTTCCTGTAAAGATTTGCCCTTATCCTGAAGGGACTTAAAAAATCAGCAGCAGCCTTGCCAAACAAGTGTTTATTATCTAGAGGGGCATCCATCAACTTAGCCTTAATATCATCAGGCAAAGGTTGAAGCTGGAGTAAATAATACATCCTCATCACTGACCCAAAAGCAGCAGCCCTAGAATAAGCATCTGCTACATCATAACTACACTTGATGGAACGATGAGCCACCTGGGAGGAAGTTCCTAAAAGTGAAAGAGAAAAAGTTTTACCTTCAGAGTCTGGAAGATCAGAAATCACCTGATAGGCCTGGGAAAGCAGAACCAACAAGTACCTGGACATATTGGTCTGATAATAAACTGCCCTAAAAGCCAAGGTAGCAGAGATATAGACCTTCTTGCCTAGCCTTTCCGTGGTTCTGCTATCTTTGTCAGAAGGCAGTAACTTAGGAGAAGGAAGCAATTGAGAAGGTTTGGCAGAAACTACTGACACTACTGAGGGGTCTTCAGAAGGAAACTTGTACAAGAACGTACAGTCCTCAGGCACTCTATAGAACATATCAGGTTTCTTGGGGGCAGAGGGCTGAGAATATGAAGCCTTAGAGGCATTAGGAAAAGCATCCATCAAAGCAGCAAAAGCAGGATGGGCAGCAGATGGTCTGGGAGAATCCATCTGCAGTAGCTCATAATACCTTTTTTGTATCTCAGAAACTTGAGCACAATCCCATTTGAAGAACTCCATCATCCTAGAGATAGTGTCCCCAAAAGAAATCTCTTCAAAGGGAGTATCAGGACTGGTAGATTCCTCTTCCTCTGATCCACAAGAGAGGGAATCTGGGATTCATAAGCAAGGCATTCCACATCTGAATCTGCCTCCTCTTCAGAGGAATCCTGTTCTCTGGGTCACTTAATGGGGGTAGAGGACCAAGGTAGGGGGCTGTAACAGAAACTCCATGAGGAGGATTTTAAAGCCATCAAAGCACTAAACGACCCCTGAGTGAAGGACTGCCATTCACTCTGTGGATTCTTAGGAGCTCAAGAAATATCTTCTGCTTTTTCTTTAAGGGGATATCTAACTTGAAAATTTTAGAAGGCTCTGACCCTGGATGGTATTCAACAGTTGTAGTACAGATTTCTTCTCGGATTAAAATTTGGGGAACACCACTAGTCCCCTTGGAAATAATCAGCTGCAGTTTCCCCTGAACATCCAAAGTGGATGTCTGTATTGCCTCCTGGGACGTGCCTAAAGTTGGAACCCCACTGGCCTCAAACCCGGTCAAGACAGAAGAATCCAACGACGAAGCCGAGCGAACCTCCGAGCTATCACTTGCCTCAGGAGGAATGTCTGATGGAGGCTGAACGGCAAAAGATTTCAGTCCAGATTTCTTGGCCTTCTTATTTCTAGATGGCTGTCCCTTGGAGAAGGAAGTTTCCCTGCATCGTGTCTTTAGCAAGAAGCTTAAGAAATTGAGTCTCAAGATAAAGTGCCAAAGAAGAAAACCTACTATGAGGGGTTTTGGGAACAAAGGCCTGACAGAACAGGATGTATGGTGTTGCGAAGCACCAAGGAAAAATAGACAACATTCATGATGGTCTTTATGGGGAATCTGTCTCCCACACTGGCATTTACCCTAACTGGATGATATGAAAACCTACAAGCAACAAATATAGCAAAGGAAAGATAAGACAATCCAAGCTCCAAGGGGGCACTCATCTGAAACAGCTTGGTGAACCAGCAACAGAATGGGTGTTCAGATCAACTATCAAAAGATGGCATTCGGACTGGTGGCAAAGAAGTTCTGAGGATGGTACGTCCAGACATCCCTTTTATGCCCTGTGCTACGTGAGAAGCATACATGTGACATACAGCATACCTTAAAGCAACCTAAAGGCTTTGGTATACTGGATGGATGTTGGGCCGCCCTTGGCAGGGGATACCAATTGTAATGAATACTGCAACAGTGAAATGGAAGGACAGCCTATGAATCTATATTAAAATCAAATTAATCTATATAAAATATAAAAGATAAATGCATTTGAGATAAATAAGTATGAAAAGAAAAAATACACAACATAAATGCAAAATGATTATGAAAAGAAAAGAAAAAAATTGGTAGTAATAGTGGCAGAAGGTGAAGGTTTCCCTACGTGGAGTCATATGAGAGGAAATATTGAGTTAAGCACATTAACAATCGCATGGTGAAGTAGTAGAGAGTTTTATACTCTGTATAACCAAAAACAAACACACTCTCTGTCAATATGTGAAATGCATTGCTGCCAGTGATAATGAAAAAATCTCAGCTTCAAACTGCAGACATGATTAGAAAATTCACACAACTAAAGAAGGCTAAACAGCTGATCCTCTTTTCCAGTACCTGGAGAGATCTGCATTATTCCTCTTAAATCCAAGATTTATATAATGGCTAACGCAGGCTGTTCCAAGAAAGCTGAGAAGTGTGATTTCCTTATGGCTAGAACATATACCCCAGGGTTCACAAAGCTCCGTGCAAACATAAGGCTATTCTTGCACAGAGTGGTTCATGTCTGTTTAGAATAACAGCGCACCTTGCATATGCATGAAGGCACACTGCTATCTAATCTAAATGGACACAAGCCAGAAGCGAGCGCAGGGGGCTTATGTCAGCAGTGCCTACACATGTAACATGCCCCCATGCTCAAAGTGCCATACGGCACTTTCCGACACAGATGTGTGTCAATCTATATACCATAAGAGCCTGGCTCTAATATTATATAGTAAACGAGTGTCCACAGACAGTGAAATGTAAGTAGCTAACACTTCAGTGTCTGCGGACACTGAAAAAAAAAATAAAAAACACAAACACCTGGAAGGCAGTAGCCTTCACGTGCACATCCCCAAATGTATGCATTCTTGTCCTACATGCATGGAAGCAGTAGGGCAGGAGGAAAGCATTAAAAATTAAAAAACAATTTTTTCATCAAATAAATCTGAAATTGTTTGCGTGGCACGCCGTTATGCTTAGCTTGACTGAAATCCTAAAAATGACAGACAAGTGCTACTGTGATAGAAAACATCATCAAGCTGCTGTAGCGTAGTGGTACTGCCATGGTATAGCATGTAGAACAAGCTTGGTTCGAATCCCTCCTCTACCAAATTATTTAATAAACTTTTAAGGAATTTGAATGATAGATGTCAATCAATGGCTCACGTATAGCACAGTAGGAATATGTAAAATATAAATGTAAAAAATAATTTATAAATTTAATGAAAAAAAAATAGATTTAAGCAATGCTTTGCTAGTGTAAGCATTGCTTACCTGCTTTCAGCTCTGCTAAGCTGGTGTAAGCATTGCTGTGCAGATTTGCATGGAGCTAAGCATAGTTCAGAATATTAAAATCGGCCAATCAAGAAAAAGTGCGGGAAAACTGCCCTATTTAAACCGCAGAGGTGGAAATACAACCATAACCATTTGGGATTGCTCACAGCAGGATCAAAATGTCTGGCGTTGCTGAAGGTGTGCGCTTCCGAGCACAACATTGGGGCATCCAAGAGTCCAGGGTCATGGTTGGGCTCCTAGTTAAAAACCATGACGGCAGGCTACTGCAGTGCCAGTACCAGGACTCACAGTGCAAAGCAGAGGCCTGGGACCAACTTGCACGTGATCTCACCAGTGCCACTGGCATACCGTGGACTGGTGAGCAGGTACGTCATCACCATAATTACCTGAAGCAGAGGAGGGGTGCACTCTTGGACCAGTGGAACCAAGAAGCCCGAGCGCAGGATGTCCTACCTGTCTGTAAATATGCAGTGTTATGTATCTCTAAGTATGGAAAAGGTTCAACTTGTGACTGTGCAGGTGTGATTAATGTGTGATGTCTCCTCATACAGCTACTGCGGAGTGGTCCCAGAATATTGAGGCTCATACCCAGCGACTGGCCTGGCTGCGTCGGCAGTATGCTGAGTACAG
>NC_056732.1:1326368608-1326371108 GCF_019279795.1 Protopterus annectens
GGGAAGAAAGGCCTGAAGTGCTAGCAACGCTAAGAGCACTGCTCTCATCTCTAGAACGTTGATATGCAGTAAGGTCTCTGAATCGTTCCACGTGCCTTGGACCGTCCGGCCTGCAAAATGCCCCCCCCACCCGAGGCGGGAGGCATCCATGGTCACCGTGGCGAGAGGGGGAGAAGCACCAAAAGGGAGGCCTCCGTGGAGATCCGGAGAGTGTACCCACCACAGGAGGGACTGCTTGCAAGCCTTGCTGATCGCAATGGGATGATGCATAGGAAGAGCAAGATACGACCACTGAACTAGGAGTGTCCATTGAAGGATGCGCATATTGAACCTGGCGAGAGGAAGAAGCGCTATCGCTGCCGCCATGGACCCTAGGGCCCTCAGGACCAACTCCGCCAGAACTGAGCTTGAGTGGAGAATGGCCCGCACCTGGAGCTGCAGATTTTGAACTCTGTCCGCAGTGAGGAAGGCTCTCAATCTCCCCGTGTCTAACCTGGCACCTATAAAATCTATGAACTGCGTGGGTGCTAGGTTGGATTTTTTTGTGTTTATTGTGATGCCCAGACGAGGAGCAAGATGGAGAAAGGAGTCTCGCGCCAAGAGAAGTAGATGCCTTGTTGGGGCTGTGAGAAGCCAGTCGTCCAGGTAGGGAAAGACCTGCACCCCCTGAAGCCTCAGGTGGGTCGCTACCACTGCTAATACTTTGGTGAACATCCTGGGGGCTGTGGTGAGACCAAAGGGAAGGACCCGGAATTGGTAGTGACTGGCTCCCAGACGGAAGCGGAGAAACCTCCTGGAGCGCCTGTCCATTAGTATATGGTAGTACGCATCCTTGAGGTCTATAGAGCACATCCAGTGGTTTTCTCCCAGAAGGGGGAGAATAGACTGCAACGTAACCATTCGGAATTTCTCCTTGGGAACTGCCAGGTTCAAGAGTGTAAGGTCTAAAATTGGTCTTAGATCCCCCGTCTTTTTTGGCACTAAAAAGAACCTGGAGTAGAACCCTGATCCGATCTGGTCTGGGGGGACGGGCTGGATGGCTCTTTTCTTTAGCAGATGGCCAATTTCTGCCAAAGCGGCCTCCCACTGACCGGGTGGAACGTCGGGGAGGGACTTCAATTTTGGCATGTGACGAAAAGTGATACAGTATCCTCTGGATATAATCTGGAGGACCCAGCGGTCTGACGTTATGGACTCCCATGCCGCTAAGTGCTCCGAAAAACATCCCCCGACTGCCTCCAGAGTGCAGCAGCCGGGCAACCCTTCAGGGCTGCTGCGCGGGCCGTTCAGAGAAGGGTTCTCTGGACCCGAAGTTCCTGGGAGCCCCTCTGCCCCTAGGGCGGCGTCCTCCCTGTCCTCCTCTGCCACGGAAGGACTGGTTGTCCGGAGCAGGCTGGGATTGCTGCGACTTCCGGAACCACATCTTCTTCTGACCCTTTTGGTTCCTAGAATAGGGCCTCTGGGGTACAGAGAAGCGGATTCTGATGGCAGACAGCGTCTTCCCGTCCTTTTCGCTCTGGGTCAAAGTGTCACGAACAGTTTTGCCAAAGAGGGCAGAACCATCGAAAGGGGCGTTTGCAAATGACGCCTTGAAGGGTTCCGTGAAATCACAATGACGGAGCCAGGCCTGACGTCTGGTAACTAGGCCTGCCCCTGCGGCTCTAGCGGCACCTTCCGTAGCATGGGACAGTAGCCGCATAGAGGTATTAGTGACGGACCTAAGAGTGGCCATACGGGTGGAGTGCAGCACTTTGTCCTCCTCCGACATGGACTCTGGGGGGGATGCAGCGTATTCTTTTATAAGATCGCGCTGCATCCTAATCACATGTGCCAGGTAGTTCAGCGCCCTCACTGAGAAGGTCGCTGAACTAAACATCCGATTCCCCAAGCGGTCCATCATCCGAGACTCCTTGCTCGGGGGATGGACTGAGGGACTTTCCTGAGCAAGTTCCCTCTTGGTGGCAGCCGCCGTCAACATGGCATCTACCGGAGGCCCCTTACTCCAATGGGCACAGTCAACCGGGGGACTGAGAATACGGTCGGGCCTTTTTGGGATTGGCTCCACGGTGTCCGGTTCCTTCCACGCCCTGGTGGTAATGAGGTCCACCAGGGGGTCGGCAGGAGGGGACACCCAAGAGGTAGACGGGCCCGCTTCAAATGCCTCCAAGAACACGGACTCGTCCGAGGAAGACTTGGGGCAGACCACCCCTTATGCGGAGCATTTCCATGATGTCTCCAAATGAGACATCCTCAGGGGTGATCTTGGGAGCCTTCCCTTCCTCCAAGTCCATGTCTTCTGTGAGAGACTGGGGTCAATGTGCCTCCTTTGCACGTATGTTTGCGGGGAACATCCTCCGGGGCTGTCAGAGGACTCCTCGCAAACAGTGACCTGTTCCAAGGGAACAACTTGGGGCAAAGGAGCGGGCTGTCCCAATGGCCGGATGGTGGAAGCCTGACCCAGTACAGATGGAGCGCGGGACGGAGCCGAAGCAAGTGCCGG
>NC_056732.1:1327068608-1327072567 GCF_019279795.1 Protopterus annectens
TAGTTTAATATTTCTATTCCCTAGCTATTTCTAAGTGTTTTTCTGTGTTGATGTCAGAACTGTTCTACGGAATGATTTTAAGTATTTCCCTGTGATCTGTAAACTCTTGACTAGCACCACGTACTAAGAAGTATTGTCTTGTGTTATTATTTACTGTTAAATATTTTTAAACCTTTCAACTGTGGCTGTTTTGTGTAGAGATAATTTAAGCTCTAGAGTACGCTGCATATTTATTGTGAATACTGTACCAATGCCACTCCAAAATAGCCTTGACTGTTCATTTACAGTACCTATTTGGATAATAATAATATTCCACAGTAATAACTGGAAACCCTTTCATAAGGGCCTTTTAGTAGCTGATAAATATTAGGGGGTACTACCGTATAGCCTGGGCAGAAGGGGGCATAGCTGGAGAACCTGTGCCAGCCTTCCCCAGGAGGGTCTGTGTGTTTGTATGCAATTCAAATCTCAAAGTGTGTGTGTGTGTGTGTGTGTGTGTGTGTGTGTGTGTGTGTGTGTGTGTGTGTGTGCTGCTTGGGCAGATTTCTGCATCGGTTGCTGTCGCTTGAAAACTGATGTCAGGTTGTCATCTTGGTCCACATTTTCTGATGTAAATGACTCCAGAATGCCTGCTATACACTGACTTTCAAACTATATTGAACTATAATGCATTTTTTCATTTATCTGCTGATGAGTCCTTTAGGAATGGGAGACTGCAACACTATTTCTTGCAGATGTAAGAATAGTTAATGACTTTACTCTCCAATGAGGCCAGTACAGAAACATGTAAATATAGAATGAACTAAGAAAACAGAAGTAAAGGAGCCAGTAACTTGTTACAGCTGTGCTCCCTTATTCCATGGCAAGATGTTTTCAGCATCCCTATCCATTCTGAAGGTGAAATAAAGTTCTTCATAATCTTAAAACCATAACCTTCCACAGAGAATGAGACGGGTAACAATTTAATAATGTGGCATCTATTGTCATATTTCTTGTTTAGAAAAACACTATCGCACATCGGAATGACAGTTTTTATTTTTAAAAAAAGGCGTGGGCGTGTCAGGGGCGGGGTTTGCTACTGCGCATCCTGCGAGGTACTACACTGTTAGATTACCCCTTCTCCTTATAAAATGGTGTGATTTTCTGGTAAATCACTGAAGATTACAGTCTGTAATGTCAAACATTACAGTTTCATACTTAAGTCTTTAGGAAATCCATGTTCAAAACCCGGTTGTTCGCCTACTAACTTGAGTTAGGGTAATATTTAAAAGTTATGCATGATTTTGGACTTGTAAAGACTCTGTTGGTCATTAGTCTAGTATAAACCTATGAATCTACTAGTTATGCACCAAACATGGCACAACCATGCACTGAATGCATCATTCATACTCATTTCTTCCTACAACATATACTCCAAATTCAAGACTTGACGTAAATAATGAAAGACAATTTAAATAACCTCCTCCATAAAAACGTACAACTAACCTGTAGCATCCTTCACCAGGTTTGTAAGCATGTACCAGAATGTTTGACTGGAGCCATCCATGTTCTTGTGTGAAGTGCACCATTCTTTCCTTTGAGCCAGCAGGAAAACCTACCCAGTATCTGAGCAATAAAACATGGTCATAATCACTTTCACATACAGCACCAGGAGGTAAAGTGAAAACTCTGTTTTCACAACCTAAACTAACTCAGAACTTATTGTCACTATCCACAAAAGGAAAAGACAAATAATATTGTATAAAAATACACAACTAATAAGCCACACTAACCTTCAAAAATGACTGTATCTTGTCAGTAGGGCTAAAACCCTGCAGAGCACAGCAAAGCAAAAAGAACATGGTAAACCTCCTAGAAAACCATACCACCAAGCAATCAGTTGAAAAATAGCCAGTTAGCAATGGAGATAACACTCCTTCATTAACACAAAACACACAGTGAAATTACTACACTCAGAGTGCAGGAAAACTAGCAACATGTAAAGAATTAAACCTATAATGCAAAGCTTTACACTATATAAACCATGCAACATGGAAACAAGAAGTACATCACATACTGCCCACTTAAATTTCTCCAGTAATGAAACCAAACATGAGATGTCATGAATAACACACAGTTTAAATCTGAATCTCCCAAACAGAAATGTTCACTTACCTGTAATCTACAATTGTCTAAACAAGTCCCATTCATTCTTCGAACAGCCCTCTCCCCAAGTTAATTGCTTCTCCAGATGGCTTACACAGACTTTAAAGAATATCGCCATTATCTGCAAAACTAACTCCAAAATTCAAGTCACCTATAGCAAACAGTGACAGTCATTTATAATCCCACTGTCACCAACCAGAAATAGTAAAATTCGTAAAAAAAAACTATTAATTTAATAAGAAATGCTGCACTAACCTCTTGTCCAACCTTCCCTTATGACTGTGAGTTCCACAACTAAGCAGAATTCTGTAGAGCGCAACACATATTTCATAAAACAGCATACCCACCCCCAAAAAATTAAGCCAAGACTTGTCTGTCCACATGATGCACATAGACAATATCGGATTTTTCTACTTTGTAATGAATGCATGAATATATTACATTCAGATAATTACATTCATTGAAATGCATAAGACATTTTTAACAGCTTATTCAATGAAATGAAAGTCAACAGCAAGCCAGAAACCAAAGCACTTAGCACCTCATCAAGGTAGTTATGACCATTTTCACCTCTGCTGGCACCCATTGTTTAATCCAGTATGTCCAAGATCAGAAACATTTAACAGAAAGCCAAGGATGACTGTAGCAATTATAGAATAATTAACATGCAAAACCAATTGACTCAGGCTTCTCTTACCACAAACTTAAAATTATGTAACTATTTTTTATATAATGAGTCAATGTTTTAGTTAATGTAATAAAATACAAGAAACTGAATTTTGCAGTTGTAAGAGCCCTATTTATAGGTTTGTAACACACTTGGAACAGCTGTGAAAAAATAATGTCAATGAAAATCAGGGGAACCACAAATAACAGCTGCCCAAGAGGAAAGCTGAGAAACAGAGGATGACATGAGAGGAACACATTCTTTGCAATGACATGTTTTATAAAGCAGGACAGCAGGAATTGGTGTTGATAATGGCTGACCTGAATGCACATATCAGGATAGACAGAATAGGATATGAGGACTGCCTGGGTCCACATGGGTGGGGCAGTAAGAATACAGATGGAGAGGCCACTCTAGATGACTTCCTTCTACTAAGGAAAGGACAATGGGGTACAATCAGTAACTGTTTAATGCATCCCCAGTGAAACAGTAAGCCCACAGTAAAAAACACTGGTTGCCACAATCATTTGCAAGCAGTGGTCAAACAAGGCTTCCAGGGTCAACATAGACCAGGCTGAAGGCCTAGAAGATGACTGAAGAGAAATCACAACAGTTCTAGGAATTCCTTAGGGCTCTAGCACCTCAAGAAGAGGAGGAAATAACTTGAGTTGAAAAGGACTACAATGGAGTCCCACAGGGTTTGGTCCTGTGTCCTCTCCTGTTTGGTATCTACTTCTTTGAAGTTCAGGCCAACATGAACGGGCTCTGGCTGACAAAGTTTGCAGACGACTCCAAGTTAGGAGTTATTAACTCCCTAAGTGATGTTGACATTCTACAGACAGGCCTCATTGAGATCAACGACTGGTGTCAGAACCATGGCCTTAAAGGGGCACTATCTCATTTCTAAAATCATTTCTTTTCCTCGGACCGAGGCATAAACATTGCCGCCCACTTTGCTAATCACCACCCTCTTTGAAACATCACGCGTGATGTCACTAACAATCCCACCCACGGCATTAACTCTCTTTAAATATTTCTGTTTCAGTCCTGTATATATTCCGTGTAGAACTACACACTTGACTTTTGGGTTCCCATGTAGCGAGTTGCTTCCGTGTTAGACTTGCAGGTAAATTCAACAAAAGTTTTT
>NC_056732.1:1327073067-1327080567 GCF_019279795.1 Protopterus annectens
AAAAAAATTTTAAAATCTTTTTTTTTTTTTTTAAAAAAAAATTTTTAAAAAAATTTTTTTTAAAATTTTTTTTTTTTTTTAAAAAAAAAATTTTAAAAAAATTTAAATTAAAAAAAGGAAGAAAAAAAAATTTTTCCCCTTTTTTTAAAAAATTTTTTTTTTTTAAAAATTTTTAAATTTAAAAAAATTTTTTTCCCCTTTTTTAAAAAAACTTTTTTAAAAATTTTTTTTTTAAAAAAAAAAAAGAAAATTTTTTTCCCCCCCCTTTTTGGTTTTTTTAAAAAAAAATAAAAAAAAATTTTTTAAAAAACCCCCAAAAATAAAAAAATTTTTTGAATTTTTAAAAAAAAAAAAATTTTTTAAAAAAAAAAAAAAAAATTTTTTTTTGGGGGGTTTTTAAAAATTTTTTAAAAAATTTGGTTTTTTTTTTAATTTTTTTAAAATTTTTTAATTTTTGTAAAAATTTTTGTTTTTTTTTTTTAAAAAAAAAAATTTTTAAAAAAAAAAGGGTTTTTTTTTTTAAAAAAAAAATTTTTTTTTAAAAAAATTTAATTTTACCCCTTTTTTTTTTTTTTGGGGGGGTTTTTTTTAAAAAAAAATAAAAAAAATGGGAAAAATTTTAAAAAAAAAAACCAAACAAACAAAAAAAAAATTTTTTTGGGTTAAAAAAATTTTTTTTTTAAAATTTTTTTTTAAATAAATAATTTTTTTTTTTTTTTTTATTTTTTTAAAAAAAAGGTTTTAAAAAAATTTTTTTAAAAAAAAAGGGAAAAAAAAAACCCAAAAAAAAAAATTTAAAAAAAAGGGGGGTTTTTTTTTGGGTTATTTAAAAAAAAAAAAATTTATTTAATAAAAAGGTTTTTTAAAATTTTTTAAAAAATTTTTAAAAAAATTTTTTTTTAAAAAAAAATTTAATTTTTTTTTAAAAAAACCAAATTTAAAAAACCCCCTTTTTTTTTTTTTTTAAAAAAAAAAAAAAACCCCCCTTTTTTTTTCCCCAAAAAAAAATTTTTTCAAATTTTTTTTAAAAAATTTTTTTTTTTTAAATTTTTTTTAAAATTTTTTTTAAAAATTAACCGGGGTTTTTTTTAAAATTTTAAAATAATTTTTTTTTTTCAAAAAAAAAAGGGGGGGTTTTTTGGGGGGAAAATTTTTTAAAAAACCACCCCAAAAAAAAGGGGGTTTTCCTTTTTTAAAGGGAAAAAGGAATTTTTAAAAAAGGGGTTTATTTTAAAAAAAAAAAAACCCCAAATTTTTTTTTTTAGGAATAAAAAATTTTTTTTTTTTTGGGGGGGGGGAAAAAATTTTTGGGCCCGGGGGTTTTTTTCCTTTAAAAAAGGGGGTTTTTTTTTGGGGGGGTTTGGGGAAAAAAAAAGGGGGGGTTTTTTTTTTAAAAATTTTAAAAAAGGGGGAAAAAAGGGGGGGAAAAAACCCCCCCTTTTTTGTTTAAAAAAAAAATTTTAAAAAGGGGGGTTTTTTAAAAAAATTTTTTTTTTTTTTAAACAGGTTTTAAAAAAATTTGGGGGGGGGGAAAAAAAAGGGGGGAAACCCAAAAAAAAAAAGGGAAATTTTTAAAAAAACCCCCCAAAAAAAAAAAATGAAGGGGGGGGCCCCCGGTTTTCAAAAAAAATTTTTTTTAAGGGAGGTTTTTTTTTTTTAAAAAATTTTCCCAAATTTTTTTTAATTTTTTTCCAAAAAACCCCTTTTTTTAAAACCCCCCGGGGCCTTTTTGGGCCCCTTTTTTAAGAAACCCCCCCCAAAAATTTTTTCCCCCCTTTGGGGGGGGTTTTTTCGGTTTTTTTAAAAAAAAATTTTTTTTTGGGGGGGGCCCGGGGGGGGGTTTTTTTTTTCCTTGGGGTTTTCCCAAAAAATTTTTTTTTAAAGGTTTTTTTTTTTTTTTTTAAAAAAAAAAAAAAAAGGGAAAAATTTAAAAATTTTAAAAAAAAAAACCCCCCCAAAAAAAAAAAGGGGGGGTTTCCCCAAATTTCCGCCCCCTTTCTTTTTCCCCCCTTTTTGGGGCCCCCCAAAAACCCTTTTTTTTTTTGGGGGGGTGGTTTTTTTTTTGGCCCCTTTTTTTCCCGGGTTTTTAATTTTTTTGGGGGGTTTTAATTTTGGTTTTTTTTTTTTTTTGGGGGGGGGGGTTTTTTTTTTTTTTTAACCCCCCCCTTTTTTTTTCCCCCCTTTTGGGGGTTTTTTTCCCCCCCCCCGGGGGGTTTTTTTACCCCCCTTTTGTTTAATTTTTTTTTTTTTAAAATTTTTTTTTTTTTAAAATTTAAATTTTGAATTTGGTCCCAATTTTTTTTAAACCCCAAAGGGGGTTTTTTCCCCCTTAATTTTTTTTAAACCCTTTTTAAAAAATTTTTAAAAAAGGGGGTTTTTCCCCCCTTTTAAAAAAAAAAAAATACTTTTTTCCCCCCTTTTTGATGATTCCTCCCGGGAAAATTTTTTTTTTTTTTGGGGGGGAATTTTTTTTTTTTTTTTTAAAAAAAAACCCCCTTTTTTAATGTATATGTGTAATTACTCTTGGCTACCTGCTGCTGAGCTTGCTTCCTCCTAAATACCTGTTTCCACCAAATTCTTGGGGATATGGCAACAGTTATCCTGAAAAAAAAATGCAGTTATCGTCTCTAAAAATTTAGATGACTGAAGACAAGAAAACTCTTGTTACTTGATAGGTTTGTAGGTGGTTACTAGGAAACTGACCCAAAGGCCTTTATAAAGGTCTTTATAAGCCTAGCTGTGTGTACCCAATATAATAGCAGGGAAACCCAATATAAGGGATCTAGCCTAAACTCAAGATCTTAGTTAACAATGACTGCCCATATCTAGGAGGGTCATAGGTGAAATCCCCAGCAAGGAATTTATGGTTTCCCATCTAGTCATCCAGGCTACACTTAAGAAGGATCATACAGTGGCTCTGTTTGGTGTGAATTGGTAGCCTATTCCAGAGGAGTGGCAACCTACAAGAGACATGTCTGTTCGTCCAGCAGGTCCTATTTATGTTGCAGGCCAGGTTAAGGTCCCTAGAGCAAGTGACCCTTATCCCATTTGAATTGCAGATATGCAGCATTTCCATTAGGTTAGGATCTAAGATTGCCCTGTAGGCCAGGCACAAGTCTCCTGTAAGTAGTCTGTATCCTACTGAGTACAGTGACAGTGACTTCAGTCTGTCAATGTATGACATGTGCAGGAGATGATGAA
The DNA here is from genome assembly GCF_019279795.1 of Protopterus annectens. Taxonomy (NCBI): domain Eukaryota; kingdom Metazoa; phylum Chordata; order Ceratodontiformes; family Protopteridae; genus Protopterus; species Protopterus annectens. Next base: position 1,327,076,269 of record NC_056732.1, read on the forward strand.
TTTTCTTGGTTAGAAATGTCTGAGGCTCTCAAGTTGCTGCAGGTGTCTGGTAAGGTACATACCAAAGGGAGCATTGTACTCAATTATTGGCCAGGTAAGGGTAGAGTACAGAGGACCTCTTTCACTCTTGAAGCAATACCTTTGCTAATGAAGTGAGCGATGTAGAATGCTTTCCTTACCACAGTAGACACATGGTGGTCAAAGTTTAGGCAACAGTCAACTTCCATTCCCAAGTCTCTCACTACTGAGTTGTTACATAGGGTACTATTATTTATATGATAGTCTGCAAGGATATAGTTTTAACCAAAGGTGATGACCACGCTTTTTTAGCATTCAGTTTGAGTCCATGGCTTTGGCACCAATCAGTGGTTTGATTAAGTCCCTCTTGAAGTATATTGACATTGTTTGGGGATTCAATAATTGCACCTAATTTGAAGTCCTCAGCAAACTTAGTCAGCCACAATCCCTCTGGGTTGTGGCCTGAACTTCTGAGAAGTATATTACAGACAATAGGGTACTCAGCACTGATCCCTGTGGAACTCCACTGGTGACAGGTCTGCTGGTTGAGGTAAAGTCCCCAACTCTGACTGAGTGTGATCTGTTGGGCAGCCAGTTAGCAATCTACCTGACAACATAAGGGTTGATATTCAACTGGGAGAGTTTATCAATGATGCCCAAATGTGGGACTGTGTCGAAGGCTTTTGCTAAGTAAAGGTAGGCTGTATGCACAGATTTGCCTCCATTTATGGCTCTGGTGACATTTTTGAAAAAGTCTGCCAGGTTTAACAGGCATGACCTGTCTTTGACAAAACCAAACTGTATTGGATCAAGGTTTTGAAGATCACCTATGTCCTTATTTATAGGGTCCATGATGATTCTTTCTGTGGCTTTACAGATAAGGCTTGTTAAGCTTATGGGGTCTGTAGTTTCTGTAGTTTGAGTAACACTTTTAATACTATTGTCAAGTAGCATATGACAAATTGGAAAAAACTATTACTTGTAAAACTAGCAATAATGGGACAGCTATTAGGAGCAGCTATACTCTCACCTTATTCAAAATACCTCCTGCATGCCAGTGTATGTGAGTGTGCATGTGTATATGTATATATCCACCAATACACCATACACATATAGGTGTATGTATGTCTGTATACATACAGAGACACACAGAACTTCAGAATCAGATTTATATATGTGTGTAGGTATATGTATGTGTGTGTGTGTATTATATATATTATATTATATAGTTTGGTGTGTGCGTATGTGTAGACATACAAATATACGTGGATCTATAAAAACAGAAAGATACACAGCAAATGCATTTTAAACAAGCAAAGCAATACATGTGATAAACACATAATGACACATGCATGTATTTATTTAAATGATCTATTTATTATCTATTTCCATCTTGATAAGAGGGGAAGTCTTTCATCAACACAGCCATCTGAGTCACAAAAGAGACCAGTTTGAGAAAAGTTAAGAGAATTTCAGTATTAACAGTGAAGTAAACCACCAAAACAATTATGTGCACTCAATACACATTTTAATAAAATACACATATTCATCATATACAATTTTAACAGACATTGAAGAATGCCTTGAATTGCAAGCTGGTCAGTAAGACATAGCAAGGCTATGGTTTTACAACCGCATGAATATAAAGTTCGATTACATATTGCATACATACTTATGCACACAGACAGGAAAATATATGGAAATATCGAGACTACATTTGCCTCAACTTTCAAATGGTAACCAGTGTAACTGCATGCAGTCAAATATTCAGGAAAAGAGTGAAAGATCCCTACATTTTATCACAATGCAGGGAAGAAAAAGAAACTAAATTCATTTGGATGGAATCAGTATTATACAAACTGTTACTGTGTGATTCCTGAAGGGAGTCAGCTAATGGGAAGATACTTTTAGTACTGTAACAAGATTCATTTTCAAAGTTGCTTGACATGTTGACATGTTTTTTATTGAAACATTGTAAGACTTTTATTCTTCTAGAATCTTAGGACATTTGCAACTTGGTGGGTTTGTTTCCAAGATGCAAACTGTACAAAGCAATGCTGTCCTTCCAAATGAGGGAAACCGTCTTAGAAATGTATGTCTGCATGAGTACATGCACTAAAAAGCAACACTATTGCTGACCATATGAAAAATAATTACCAGCGATAGGAAAAAAGCATGTACAAACAAGCATGAAACAAAAACAAACAAAAGAAAATACAATTGCATAGGCTGGGATAATCATTCTACTAAGTGTTAACAAAAAACAAGTACATTGTGAATTCAGATGTAATGTCACTGATGCAAAGGCTGCAAATCTGAGTGTGACTAGATAGCATCTCTGGCTGAGGCTAAATCATTCAACTAATCTAATAGCCTATGGTTGGGGGAAGGAAAACACAAAAGGACACTGTAAACTTTTAGGAATGACCACCCCCCACTGACCTTTGTGAAATCTGACCTGCTGTATACTAAATAAGCTTCTCTGAAAATCCTGCCTCTGTGTGAACATGTGACTTCATAGCACTAAAATGTAAACAAAGTACTCAGGCAAGCAGCTGATTTCAGAAACGAGATAGTGTCCCTTTAAGCTTAATGCCAAAAAATGTGTCCTCATACCCTTTAGGAAAAGCCCAGTTCCCATGAATTACCACACTGATGGTAGTTCACTGAACACAGAAGGCGTTATAAGAGATCTGGGCACACAGGTTGACAGCAACCTCTCTTTTGACCACCACATTGCCACTGTGGTCAAAAAGTCCTTCTATGTGGCACATCTCATTACTAAGGGTTTTGCATCCAGGAAGAAAGAGGTCATTGTCTCCCTCTACTCTTCACTCAATAGGCCAATCATCGAGTATAATGCCCCATTTGGCATGTACCTCACTAGACACCTGCAACAACTGGAGAGGCCGCAAAAGTACCTCACAAAGAGGATCCTAGGCCTTAAACACTTGTCCTACATGGACAAACTCAAAAAACTCCGACTATTCTCTGTCTCACATCGCCTACTTAGAGACGATCTCCGTTTGACTTACAAAGCCATGTCTGACCCAGCCCTGTTGGAAATGCTACATCTTTGGGACTCAACCCTACAGTGATGACTGCAACAGTGAACCACGAAGGACATAGTACAGTTGTGTACTCTTACCATAAATGTAGATGTTCGAGTGTGTTCACTGTTGCAGTCCGGGTTACCCTCCCTCCTATCCCCTCTTTTGTTTTTTCCTTGAGTATTGTCTGTTATGAGGTATTTTGGCTGATGAGGTTTTGGGCATGGCTTCTTTTTTTAGCCTTTTCTTTCTGGGCACCTGACAAATGGGGCAAGAAAAACTGGGGATATGGCGTCAGCTGAGGTCTTTATACCTTCCGTCGCATTGACGTCAGGATAAATGAGACCTCAGCTGGCGCCCGATCCAGACTTTGGGATTCTGGCCGATCGGGGGCTGCTGTTGGCAGGAAGAATCCTACAGTGATGACTGCAACAGTGAACACACTCGAACATCTACATTTATGGTAAGAGTACACAACTGTACTTTTTATACTTACCCCTATAGAAGTTAAAAAGATTCTAAAGATCATTAGCAAGCCACATAGTGGTTTCATATTTCAGTAAGCACTTCAATATAGCCATAAGGAAGCTGCACTTCCATTATCACCCTTCTGTTCTACACAATGCCAACAATTTGCCACAACACCTGTTCAGACACATAGGGTTGCCACCTTTTCAAATGCCTACAGTGGGACTTTTTTGGTACAAACATCAGATATTTCAGGTTGAAACATACCCCCAGCTAGTATGAAGAACAGAACTTCACTTTTTGGCCTCGATAAAAGCTTATTCTTGTAATGTTTTAGTTTATTCTGTTTCTTATAACATTTAAGGGGTTCAGATACAGAATCACTGTTTTATGTAACTACAACATCAACTGTAAGAAATAATTTTGCCTTAAAATCTCAGGACATTTGCGATTTTTACAAATTTTCTGCAGGACAGAAATGCCCAAAGAGGGACTGTCCCTTGCAAAGTGGGACAGGTGGTAACCCTACAGACACACAGTACTTCGCTAAGTATCCTTGATGAAATCACAAATTTCTATAAAATGTCTATAAATACCAATAAGACTGCTGGAAGGGCATAGAAATTACACATTGGTATTCACCTAAAAGACACATTTGTTGCGAATTATCTTTATACCTGCCAGTACAGCAAACAGGTTTTAACGAATGCAGTGCTTCCAACCTTTTTGGGATAAAAAGAGAACGAAAAGCAGTAAACAAGAC